>NC_066888.1:29072289-29178335 GCF_022985175.1 Labeo rohita
TAACTGATGTCATGTATCTGTGCTGTGAACCTGACAGATGAGTGATAAATTAGTAAACTGATGTTGTTTAATTGGTTGAACTGATGGTTGGTTGAGTCTGTGAGATAAGGAAGCAGGATAACTGCAACTATTTTATTCAACAATTTCATTAAATTGGCCCTCATTTATCAACACAGATGTGTGCGTAATATGTGCATTAGAACAGTTTCACACAAATTGTGGAATCTACTTGTACTTAAACATAGGAATGTGTGTAAAGATAAGCACAACTCTGAGCTTGCTTACGCAGAGAATCTAGTGGTAGAATGGTGATACTACAAAAAGAAAATTCTGCTGTGTATTTACAAATATATATACGTTCACGTGATTTATAAATAGAGGTGTTTTCACCATGTATGGTTCACTGGAGGCGTTTCTGAATGCAAATGACCATGAATGGGAATGACAACATTAATCAACAATGATTACTTACTGCGTGCGCACATGTAATAAATATAGATTTTTTTGTACTTACATTCTAAATTTCATTCATAGGACAAAATATAGAACCTTTTCTACGCATTGGTGATAAATGAGGGCCCAAGATTCTAACTGATTAAACAGTTTAAACCACAAAGTGAATGTTTTGCTAAAAGGGAGACCATTTAATGTAAACCCAATATGTTGTGATCAAAAAGTTTTATTGAAAACACTAATTAACAAAAATTCACGCTATATAGATTGTTTTATAACAAATGAATATATTTTTCTGAACATAGTACAGATTTCAGCAATTTCTCTGAAAATTTGACCTGTATGTTTAATGTCCCAGCCTCTCTCTTCAGATTACTAAATATTTATAAATTGCTGCGTCCATTAAATGCAGAAAGTTTATAAGCCAACAGAATACATTTGCAAATGGTTTCAGCATAGCAAATAAAAATAAAAATAGCAAATAAAATAATTAAGACAAAAATAAACCTTTATTGGGTTCACTCCTCCTTGATATGTGCTAGACACGGACTTATACAGTTTAAGATATTGCACAGACTTCATCTCTCTAAAGAAAAACTTTCTAAGATGTTCCCATCTGTGGACTCAACCTGTGATTGATATGAACAATCAGATGCTTCATTAGCGCACATGTTTTGGAAATGTCCAAAAATCATTACATACTGGTCCACAATCTTTCAAATAATGTCAGATATTATAAGGATACCTTTGGACCCAGACCCAATGTTAGCTCTTTTTTGGGGTTAAATACGATAACATTATAATATCAAAGACTCAATATTCTGTGATTACATTTGAGATGCTTCTTGCACGAAGAGTAATTCTCCTTAATTGGAAACAAACCCCCCCCTTTATCCTTTCTATAAAGGATAAAGCTTATAAGTTCTACGGCACTTGGGGACGCTTCATAGAGTATTTTGAAAGTGACAAAGTAGTGTTTCCATTTAAGATATAGTAAATCAGAAACAAAGGTACTGTGATACATCTGCAACAGCCCCTTTTTTTTATTTATTTTTTTTTTTATTTTAAAATTTAATTTTGTAATGTAAGGTGCAATGTTCTTGCAATGTTTTATATTATTTTGTTCTCTATCTTTTTAAAAAAAACAATAAAGAGAATATTAAAAAAAATAAATAAACCTTTATTGTGATGTATGAAATAAGTGTAAGTGCTGTAGTCATTCTAATATTAAAGTGTTTGAATCCTTCACACAGCAGACATAAGTGGATATAAGAACCTTAAATGCATTCTGAAAACAAGGGTAGAAAAACCCATAAATCAATGGGTTACAAGTGGAGTTAAGGTATGCAAACCAAACCAAAGCATCAAAAACATCATCTGGGGTCAAAAAATTGAAAAAAGGGCCAAGAACAGTAACAGTAAAATACGGCAGCCAGCAGAACAAAAAAACACCCATGACAATGGCCAGAGTTTTAGCTGCTTTTCTCTCTCTCTGAGCAGAGCTTTGGCTCTTTAACCCTGCAGTCATTCTTTCTGACATAACCTTTGCATGTTTTCGTGCAACATGGAAGATTTTTATATACAGAGAGCTCATGATCGTCCCAGGAAGGAAAAATGTGAGAAGTGGACATATAAGACCCCATTCCTTGTTAAAAAACAAAACACAACTTCCCACACAATGAGTCTGCAATATAACCATCTCAAGTCCAACTGCATTTATCCCTGAAAACACAACAGCAAAGCTGTACACAAATGAAAACAGCCATATAAAGGTAATAAATACAGTCACAGTGTTGTTTGTGACCCTCAATCTGTATCTTAGAGGGTCACAAATGGCCATGTACCTGTCAACAGATATTAAACTGAGATGCAGCAATGAAGAGATACAGAAGGTCATGTCCAAACTAGAATGAACTTTACACACAAAATCTCCCAGATACCAGCAACCTTCAACAGATCGCACCATGCTGTACGGCATGACAAAAGAGCCCAGCAGACAGTCACTGGCAGCCAGAGAGCGAACAATCAGATGAGTTGGAGACTGAAGCTGTTTGAAGTGAGAGATGGAGATGATGATCAGCAGGTTCCCAAAAACTGTTGTGAGGATCATCAGCACCAAGAAAGCATACATCGCCACTTTAACCACAACATAACGCTGCACTTTCAGACAGGAGTCTGGCCAGAGTGGATAGCAGAGGATTATATTCTCAGTTTGAGTCTCATTTGAAGTCATCACGCTTGCTCCAGATGCTGAAATAAATTCCTTTGTAACTGTAAAAAGGCAGTTAACTATAAACCAAAGTATAAACAGAACAACTTTGTAAATTATAGTTTGGTGAAGACCAATATACAAAGAAAGGTTAACATATATATAGTACATTCCCATCTGGTTTCACTCCCTAAATTGACTCAGAGCAGTTCAGATTTGTTCATTTATACTCTCAGATTTGAAGTGACCCTCCCTACACCTGTCACTGTTACCCATAGCTACAAACACAACATGAACTCAGGAGATTAAAATAAGAAAATTCGTGCTTCAACTATGTGTCCTGATCTAAAGATCAATGGATGGGTTATTAGAGACACCATTAAACCATTAGTGAGAGTATTCTGGCCTTAATACACAAGCATTTTGACATTACTTTTTGTCTTGTCCTTTGATAAAGCTATCACAATGACAGATATTGCAAATATGAGAGTGAATATTATAAAGATGTCACTCCCAAAACTTTGCAGCATGTATGCGGCCATTGGTTCTCTTAAGCCCTGTTTACACTAGTGCGTTTTCGCTTTAAAATGGTGTTTTAAAATGTGTTTTCACTGCATTTCAGAAACGATCTCCGTCCACACTACACAACCGAAAACGCATGTCACATGACCATTCATAATGAGCATGATGTTTTTGTTTACACGGTTGTCAAGGATACAGAGAGCAAATGTGTGGTCAGCCACGGCATCGTTTCCATAAGTTTCCATTTTGGTCCATTTACACCGAAATGCAACCCCAGAACTTCACTTTTCAAGTGCTCCCTTTACGATCAATAAAAAACTATAAATTCTTAATACTTAATTCTTTACAGTCTCATGACATGCTCTAATTAATGATGTTGTCTACACAGCACAATGTCTTATTTCATTTTTATTTCATAATGATGTTAGGGATACCATGATCAAAACTTGGTGATGTACTAGACAGTTTGATGTTGGAAACATCATAACCTTTGTGTGTTAAAATAACATCTGTGTGTTCAAAAAGTAAGTAAAGAAATGCTTATATTTTTTCACTGTGATGTCACATGCTGGGGTATTGTAAGATGGCACCGCCTTTGCTCAAAAAGCTAAAATAACCCTAGTGAAAAATACATATACTAAAATGTATTTGAAATACATTTATTTTATGCTAAGTATACTACAAATACATTTACACAATTATGTATTTAAAGGTAGGGTAAGTGATTTCTGGTAGCCAATGTTGATATTTGAAATCACCAAAACAAACACTCCCCTACCCCAAAAGATAGCTCCACCCCACACATACGTATGCAACCCAGGCAACGATTATGGCAGAATGTGCTGCGCAATCTCTGATTGCAGATGAAAAAACAAGCGAACATGACACACAAGCATATTCATGCAAAAGCCAGCATATTAGTTCTGTGAAGCAAAGCAAAACCAATGTCACTCACCTACCGAGACAACATAAAGCAACCTCGGCATCCGATCGCAGGCCCTCCCGTTCCTTTAGTTCTCTCCAGTGCTGAAAAAAAAAAGCTGACCCGATATTTACACAGGTCCTACTTCCTGCCTTATCACAGTGCTTCCCAATCCCAGTCCTTTGTATGTATCTCTTATCACGAACAACATTTGTTCTAATCGACCGTAAGTGCCCTGTGAAGTGGACATCACAGGATTTTCCACCATGATTCCACTTCAAAACGAGTGTATATATTCCATTCGGAGGGCATTAAAGTGTGCGAGACCTGAATTTATTTACAGAGGTATATGATGTCGCACTTCACACTTCTCTAGTAAGTTTCATCTGTGTGTGAAGACGTTGCAGGCATCGGCACAGTGCAAATTCATATATGAATGTTCTGAAGTGAAGTAAACTTCAACGGACTTCCCCTGCTCAGGGAGTAGGGAGCAATGAACACTGTGTAGGGATCAAATCAATCGGAACACAATTCATGCACGCAGCTCTCTTCTAACTGGTTACCTGAATCTAATATGCAGAGCAGGGGGGGTCACGAGGACTGGGATTGGAAACTGCTGCCTTATTGTCAGTGTTGGGAATGTTACTTTAAAAAAGAAATTAGTTATAGTTACTAGTTACTAATCATAAATAGTTACTAAGTTAGTAACTGAGTTACATCATTATAAAATTCGCTTTCAAACCGGTCCTGAAAGCACCCCTGCCCTGCACATTTTGTATGTCTCCCTTATCAGACACACTCAATTCATGTTGTGCAGTTTCTACTAACAATCTGATGAGTTGAATCAGGTGTGTTAGATGAGGGAGACATACAAAATGTGCAGGGCAGGGGTGCTTCCAGGACTTGAAAACCACTGGTTTTAATATATCAGACTTGGATTCCCTCAATATTAAATATGTTAAATGAATGAAACTTAAATGAAATGAATTAAATTTTTAGTTTACTCACCAAACTAATATTATATATATATATATATATATATATATATATATATATATAGCATCAGTCAGTCAAGTATATAGTAATACATTATGATAATTAGAACTAAACTTTAGGAACTTTAGTAATTAGAATAACTATGTATGAATGCATATTTGTCATATTGACTGAACTTAGGACTGGTGGTGGTGCTTAAGATATTGTTTGTAATTTAGTGTTTCTATAAAAAAAAAAGAAAAAAAAACTAAAAAATTATACTGATAATATAACAAAACTATGAATTCTACTATTAATAACAATATAAAACACACTAAGGATTAATGAGCTGCTGGGTTCATGAATATTAATCACATTGTCTGCGTTCGCTCGAACAGATTTGCTGAAATCAGAATAGGGACGATAATAGATGAGCGCCAGCCAATGAGACATTTGTTCCGCCTACTACAGGAGAAACTGGCAGCTCTTAAAAGCTGAAGAACGCCAAAGGCGAAAATACAGCAAAGAATATTGTGTACATGTAGCGCATCAATTCTGCATGGTATAAGACTCTGTCACTCTGTATCTTTCTTTGCGAGCGTGTGATAAAGCGATGGCTAGTCGTGTGCCTTTAGAGTTTACGGTTCTTCAAATACAGGTATGCTGCGCATACATTCAGATGAACTGAAAAATAAAATTATAAAAATAGTGATGCCGCATTTTATTTTCAGTAATGGTAATGGTGTTGTAATGGGGGAAAGAGTAATTTATTCGATTACTCGTTACTGAAAAAATAACGCTGATAGTAATGACATTTACATTCCGTGCACTGAGCACTCTCTCCTCTCCATCATGAGTAGACACGCCCCTTACTGCTGATTGGCTACAAGTTTGTTTTGGCACTCGGCAGGACTCAGTTTTCTAAAGCGTTTTTGAAAAAATACATACCCCACCTTTAATAAAAATACCTTGGAGTTGTACTTTTAGTGTGACCCAAAAAAAAAAAATGGTTCTTTTTTTTGTAGCTTAGAGTTCTTTATTCCCTCCTTATATTACATCTGTAACTGTCAAAAAATCCTTTCAGCACCACTTCATTACTCATTTTTTTTAAAGCTCCACCATCCAACTACATAAACCATCAACACACACTCAACAGGTACATGATATCTTTCTTAAAATGTTTAAGCATTTTAACATTTTAAATGTTTTTCTGCCAATCATGTCTTCTTTTCTCTTTTTAATTTTTAAGCAGAATATATAAGCGTGACCAGGTCGGTTCCCTTGAGGATACTTCTTTTAATCACCTGGATCTTAATCAGGAAATTTAAGGCAAACAAACTGCAAAATATGACTCTTTTTCTAAAGGGAGACCATTTACTGTAAACCCATTGAAATGTGATTTAAAGAGTTTAATTTATTAAAAGCAATTTGTAGTGTTAATTTCACAAAAATGCAGGCTATGTAGATTGTTTTATAATGTTTTGAAAATAGTACAAACCCTGCATGTGCGCCCCTTATTTCCACTAGATTGCTAAAAATATCAAGATCACTGCCAGTAAAACATTTGCAAAATGGTTTCAGCATATATGAAAAAAATACATGAAAATAAATATTTATTGTGATGCCTAAAATAAGTGTGAGAGCAGTATTCATTCAAATATCAATGTGTTAGAATGCTTGATGCCACAGATGTAAGTGGATATGAAAATCTTAAAGGCCTTTTGAAAACAAGGGTAGAAAAATCCATAAATCAAGGGGTTACAAGTCGAGTTGAAATATGCAAACCAAAATAAAGCATCAAAAACAACAGCTGGAGTCCAATTATTGAAAAAAGGGTCAAGAACAGTAGCAGTAAAATACGGCAGCCAGCAGATCAAAAAAACACCCATGACAATGGCCAAAGTTTTAGCTGCTTTTCTCTCTCTGTGAGCAGAGCTTTGGCTCTTCATCCCTCCAGTCACTCTTTCTGACATAACCTTTGCATGTTTTCGTGCAACATGGAAGATTTTTAGATACAGAGAGCTCATGATTGTCCCAGGAAGGAAAAATGTAAGAACTGGACTTATAAGACCCCACTGCTTGTTAAAAAACACAACACAATTTCCCACACAGTAAGTCTGCAATATAAGCATCTCAAGTCCAACTGCACTTATCCCTGAAAACACAACAGAAAAACTGTAGAGAAATGAAAGCAGCCATATGAAGGTAATAAATACAGTCACAGTGTTGTTTGTAACCCTCATTCTGTATCTCAGAGGGTCACAAATGGCCCAGTACCTGTCAACAGATATTAAACTGAGATGCAGTATTGAAGAGATGCAGAAGGTCATGTCCAAACTAGAATGAACATTACACACAAAATCGCCCAGATACCAGCAGCCTTCAACAGATCGCACCATGCTCTGCGGCATGACCAAAGAGCCCAGCAGACAGTCACTGGCAGCCAGAGAGCGAACGATCAGATGAGTTGGAGACTGAAGCTGTTTGAAGTGAGAGATGGAGATGATGATCAGCAGGTTCCCAAAAACTGTTGTGAGGATCATCAGCACCATGAAAACATACATCGCCACTTTAACCACAGTAAGACGGTGCAGTTTCAGACAGGAGTCCAGTCGGAGTGGATAGCAGAGAAACATATTCTCAGTTTGAGTCTCATTTGATGTCATCATGTATGATCCAGATGCTGAGATGATTTTCTTTGAAATCATAAAAAGGCTCAAAATTATAACCATAAATATAAAAAGATTAATTTCATGAAACTTGGTTTAGCAAAGACTAATATCCAAAGAAAGATAACAATATAGAGTACATGCCCATCCATTTTAACAACATAAATGGACACAGTACAGCTTGCTTTTGTCCATATATACCCTCATATTTGAAATAACTCCTCCTACACCTGTGAATTCAACCCATTATTACAAAAACAACATGAACTCAGGAGATTAAAAAAAAAAGAAAAAGAAAAAGAAAAGAAAATCAGACAAAATTCATAAAGTGATATATACTGATAGAAAAAACATCTGTGATGTTCATCTGTAAAGTGAAATTTACATTTGTCTTTGAAGATTAATTTTCAGGCCCGTTACTCATCTTACTTCTTCACAATTTAATGACATTACGCTATAGTTTCTTCATACATTTATTCATGCAGGTTTGAAACGACATGAGGAAGAGTAAATGACAACAAAATTTTAATTTATGTGTGAAATATGACATCAAGCATCAATACAACTATGCTGTGAAAATACCTTTAAAGGGTCGGTCACCCAAAAATGGAAATTCTGTCATCATTTATTCACCCTTGTGTCAAAGTCAATGGCTACACTATAAAAAATGCTGGGTTATTTTTTTAACCCGAATGCTGGGTTCAACTTGTTGGGTCATTTTATTGGGTTATTTTTAATATTTTTACCCAGGTGCTGGGTTATTTTTTTAACCCAAATACTGGGTTCAACTTGTTGGGTCATTTTATTGGGTTATTTTTTAATATTTTTTACCCAGGTAGTTTTTCTGTAACTAAGTTGCTGGGTCATTTTTAACGCTGGGTTAATTTTTTCTACCTAACCGCTGAGTTGAGCCTGTCTCTGAAGAAACAACCCAGCTGCTGAGTTTTAGTCAGAGCACAGGCTTTTTTTTAATCCTCTACAGGAGAGAGTGGCTCTCGGTGCCGCCGATTTGCACTTCTTCAGCTAAATATTTTTATTTATTTTTTTATTTGACATGGACATCACAGTTACATTGGACAAACCATATGCATTTGCTTAATTGTTTTAGCATACATGCTAATTCTCAACACCTGTCCAAGGGAAGCATGATGTTTAAAGAAAAAAAACAAACAAAAAAAAACTATAATAATAATTACAATACACAAAAAGTAATAGTAACAATAAAATAATACTAACAATAGAGGTTATTATGCATAAATAAAGGTTTGTATACATTTTATTTCATTTCTAAAGCATTTACTGTGCTGTAAATTGTATTATTTTATGCAACGCAACATATGGATGAGATGTCAGTCAGCTGCATCAGCAGTGGTTGTTTCGCAGGATGGAAACGCCTTTTGCCTTGCATAAAATAAATCGATTTTATTCGTTATTGTACTGAGTTTAATCTTAAAATGTTCTCTAATGTCAGTACTGTTTGTTTATGGCCAGTTTTTGGAGTCCGTCATGGCATCTTTCAGCTACGAGTGAAATGCAAGGCCGCAGTCTGAAGTTTGCAGTTAACCCAGCGAACAGCAGCCCTCCACCGGCTGAGATTTCAGCCCAGCATGTAACCCAGCATGTTTGGTAAAAACATTTAACCCAACAACCTGAGTCAAAATAACCCAGCACGTGTTCCATCCAATATTTACCCAGCACTGGGTTGCCAAATAACCCAAGATAGGTTGTTTTCAAACCAACATTTTTTTAGAGTGTACGGTCAATTGTTTGGTTAAGCACATTCTTCAAAATATGTTCCTTTGTGTTCAACAGAAGAAAGAAACTCATATAGGTTTGGAACAACGTGAGGGTGAGTAAACGAATATAGAATTTCCATTTGTGGGTGAACTATCCCTTTAACCATGTAGAGCATAATGCCACCTGTGTTTTTCTGCACAGATTTTTTTAGGCTTACAGACTATAATTTCCAAGTCAGTCATGTTTTTGTCTGAAATGTTGGATTTTGAAAAATACAGATTTTGCTTTTGACACTTCAACAAATGTCCAATTTTCAACAAAATCAAAAGTACTCAAATTCAGATGCACACTAGGGCACAGATGTTCTTCTAAAATGGTATTTTAATGCAAAAAACAAGCATATGTAATCAATATTTTTGCATCTGTACATCACATATCATTTTATTTCTTCATCTACTTCATTTCTAAATTATCTTAGGCTGATGGGTAACCTTGCACTACATTTACGTTAACAGTGACTGCTGCACTTATAATTTCCAGCTATAAGGAATGCAAATTTAGGAGGTTTTTTGTAATATTTAAAACAGTTTGTTTCAATAGTTGTAAAATCTTATTCATATTTTCGGATACTGTCCACAATATCATAGATAAAAGCATGTAGGTTAATAAGAGAAAGAAAATGTTTAGTGAGATGCATAACATTATAACCTGATATAAAAAAGATTGATATATTCATTCAAATGTCAAGGTGTTTGAATCACTGAAGCCATAAGTACAGGATGATATGAGAACCTTAAACGCCTTCTGAAAGCGAGGATAGAAAAATCCATAGATCAGTGGGTTACAAGTGGAGTTTAAGTAGCCGAACCACACCAAAGCATCAAAAACATCACCAGGAGTCACGAAATTAAGGGAAGAATCAATGATAGTTGCAATAAAAATGGGCAGCCAGCAGAACAAATAAACACCCATGACAATGGCCAGAGTTTTAGCTGCTTTTCTCTCTCTGTGAGCAGAGCTTTGACTCTTTGACCCTGCAGTCACTCTTTCTGACATAACCTTTGCATGTTTTCGTGCAACATAGAATATTTTTAAATACAGAGAGCTCATAATCGTCCCAGGAAGGAAAAATGTGAGAACTGGACATATAATACCCCACTCTTTGTTGAAAAACAAAACACAACTTCCCACACAGTAAACCTGCATTATGAACGACTGCAAGCCAATTTTGTTTACACCTGAAAACACAATAGAAAAGCTGTAGAGAAATGAAAACAGCCATGTGAAGGTAGTAAAAACAGTCACGGTGTTGTTTGTGACCTTCATTTTGTACCTCAGAGGGTCACAAATGGCCCAGTACCTGTCAACAGATATTAAACTAAGATGCAGCAATGAGGAAATACAGAAAGTCATGTCCAAACTAGAATGAACTTTACACACAAAATCTCCCAGATACCAGCAACCTTCAACAGATCGCACCATGCTGTACGGCATGACAAAAGAGCCCAGCAGACAGTCACTGGCAGCCAGAGAGCGAACGATCAGATGAGTTGGAGACTGAAGCTGTTTGAAGTGAGAGATGGAGATGATGATCAGCAAGTTCCCAAAAACTGTTGTGAGGATCATCAGCACCATTAAAACATACATCACCACTTTAACCACAATAAGACGCTGCAGTTTCTGACAGGAGTTTGGCAGGAGTGGATAGCAGAGAAACATATTTTCAAAGTAAATATCAGTCTCGTTGAAAGTCATCACATTTGCCCTGGATGCCAAAAAGATTTTCTTTGTAGTCATAAAAAAGCTGAGAATTATAAACATAAGTATTAAAAAAAATAATTCATGAATTACAGTTTGATAAAGACCTAAATCCAAAGAAAGATAAATACAAATGTAGTACATGCCCATCCAATTTAACCCCATAAATGGACTCAATGTAGATCAGATTTGTCCATATATACTCTCATATTCAGAGGAACCCACCCACACTTGTCAATTTAACCCATGGTTACAAAAACTACATAAACTCAAGAGATTAAAATGAAAAAAACTGGACAGTTTCATGAAATATAATATGTACTGATGGAAAAAAACAACATCTGAGATCTTCATCAGTGAAGTGAAATATACATCCTTACATATACATTTTCAGGGCCTTCTGGCCCTCTAGAATTATTATTATTATTAAACAATTATGCAACATTAAAAAAAAAAAAAAAAAAAAAAAAAAGACTAGCAGCTAGCGATGCAGAGACATTAAAACTGTGGCCGATACCAATAAGCCAATAATTATTTATATGTTATGGCTGAAAACCAATAATTGCTCTATATAAAACATTCTATACATTTTGTCTATTACAATAAATGAATAATAATACAAATAATTAAATAAATAAAATACTAAAACTAAAAAAAGTACATTTAGGCTTCACAACATTATAATATACAGCAGAAAAATGTGTATTCAGTTTGAGAAATGTAATTGAGAAAGTGTAATTTAACAGTGTTTAATAGTGTCTTTAGTGTTAGACAGCTGAAAATGGATATTGGTATTTTGGATGCAAAACTGTACATTGTGTCATGTATCTGGGCTGTGAAACTGACAGATGAGTGATAAAGGAGTAAACTGATGTTGTATAGTTGGCTGAATTGTTGTCAGGGAGACAAGGAAGCAGAATAATTGCAGCTATTTTATTTAAAATGTCCGTTAACAAAGAAAAAATATCCAACCTGATCTCATGACAAAAATGTACCTGTGGGAACTTTTTAGCAAGATGTGAAATACGTACCGCGTTACGTTTTGTGACATATACAATGCAAAATGTCCACTAAATGGCACTAAGAGCGTTCAGTTTCCCCCAGAACAGATGAACATACGTTTTAAATGATGTTGGTTTTGTACATGTCAGTTTTGACTTGAAATGTCCATTGAGTGACTTTATGACTCTAACGCTTTGTGATGTTTTAAAATAACGTACCATCTGCACTACACCTAAACCCACCCAATTGTAGGGCTGCACGATAAATCGCATGCGATTGTCAGCCACGTTTAGTCAGTAAAGCCGGTACTTTGATTAGTAGTAAATCTCCATCACATGTGTTCAGCTGGAGCCGCAATTAATACACAGAGCCGTAAATCACTGTTCGGCAACACACTGGCCTGAGAATTAGCATTATTATGGTAAAAAAACGATTACAGAGAATGGTTGAATACACTAAAATTAAAATTCTACTTTTAAATGTTACAGTTTTGTGTCTAAAATGCTTGTTAAACAAGTTTAATTGTATGTAATTTTGTAAACTATGCTGCATTCACTCAAATAAATTCAATTTGTCTTGTATTTTGTCCATGTGTTCTTAATAATAAATGCTGATCTTTTGATTATTGCTGTTGCCTCTAGTAATTCTTCCAGTCCATTTTAAACGAGCAATATAATAATTTTTAAACAATAGTTGACTTAAATAAAATAACCCAGCATGTTTGGTAAAAACATTTAACACAACAAGCTCAGTCAAAATAACCCAGCATGTGTTCTGTCCAATATTTACCCAGCACTGGGTTGCCAAATAACCCAAGATGGGTTGTTTTCAAACCAACATTTTTTAGAGTGTACCGTCAACTGTTTGGTTAAGCACATTCTTCAAAATATGTTCCTTTGTGTTCAACAGAAGAAAGAGACTCATACAGGTTTGGAACAACATGAGGGTGAGTAAACGAATATAGAATTTCCATTTGTGGGTGAACTATCCCATTAACCATGTAGAGCATAATGCCACCTGGTGATTAAAAGTGCTAACAGTTTTTACAGACCACAATTTCCAAAAGTCAATCATGTTTTTGTCTGGAATGTTGGATTTTGAAAAATACAGATTTTGCTTTTGACACTTCAACAAATGTTGTCAGATTTTCAACAAGTACTCAAATTCAAATGCACACTAGGGCACAGATGTTCTTCTAAAAGGATATTTTAATGCAAAAAACAAGCATATGTAATCAATATTTTTGCATCTGTACATCACATATCATTTTATGTCTTCATCTACTTCATTTCTAAATTATCTTAGACTGATGGGTAACCTTGCACTACATTTACGTTAACAGTGACTGCTGCACTTATAATTTCCAGCTATAAGGAATGCAAATTTAGGAGGTTTTTTGTAATATTTAAAACAGTTTGTTTCAATAGTTGTAAAATCTTATTCATATTTTCGGATACTGTCCACAATATCATAGATAAAAGCATGTAGGTTAATAAGAGAAAGAAAATGTTTAGTGAGATGCATAACATGATAACCTGATATAAAAAAGACTGATATATTCATTCAAATGTCAAGGTGCTTGAATCACTGAAGCCATAAATACAGGATGATATGAGAACCTTAAAGGCCTTCTGAAACCGAGGATAGAAAAATCCATAGATCAGTGGGTTACAAGTGGAGTTTAAGTAGCCGAACCACACCAAAGCATCAAAAACATCACCAGGAGTCATGAAATTAAGGGAAGAATCAATGATAGTTGCAATAAAAATGGGCAGCCAGCAGAACAAAAAAACACCCATGACAATGGCCAGAGTTTTAGCTGCTTTTCTCTCTCTGTGAGCAGAGCTTTGGCTCTTCATCCCTCCAGTCACTCTTTCTGACATAACCTTTGCATGTTTTCGTGCAACATAGAATATTTTTAAATACAGAGAGCTCATAATTGTCCCAGGAAGGAAAAATGTGAGAACTGGACATATAATACCCCACTCTTTGTTAAAAAACAAAACACAACTTCCCACACAGTAAACCTGCATGATGAACGATTCCAAGCCAATTTTGTTTACACCTGAAAACACAATAGAAAAGCTGTAGAGAAATGAAAACAGCCATGTGAAGGTAGTAAAAACAGTCACAGTGTTGTTTGTGACCCTCATTTTGTACCTCAGAGGGTCACAAATGGCCCATGTACCTGTCAACAGATATTAAACCAAGATGCAGCACTGAGGAAATACAGAAGGTCATGTCCAAACTAGAATGAACTTTACACACAACAGCTCCCAGATACCAGCAGCCTTCAACAGATCGCACCATGCTGTACGGCATGACCAAAGAGCCCAGCAGACAGTCACTGGCAGCCAGAGAGCGAACGATCAGATGAGTTGGAGACTGAAGCTGTTTGAAGTGAGAGATGGAGATGATGATCAGCAGGTTCCCAAAAACTGTTGTGAGGATCATCAGCACCAAGAAAACATACATCACCACTTTAACCACAATAAGACGCTGCAGTTTCTGACAGGAGTTTGGCAGGAGTGGATAGCAGAGAAACATATTTTCAAAGTAAATATCAGTCTCATTGAAAGTCATCACATTTGCCCTGGATGCCAAAAAGATCTTCTTTGTAGTCATAAAAAAGCTAAAAAATATAAACATAAGTATTAAAAAAAATAATTCATGAATTACAGTTTGATGAAGACCTAAATCCAAAGAAAGATAAATACAAATGTAGTACATGCCCATCCAATTTAACCCCATAAATGGACTCAATGTAGATCAGATTTGTCCATATATACTCTCATATTCAGAGGAACCCACCCACACTTGTCAATTTAACCCATGGTTACAAAAACAACAAACTCAAGAGATTAAAATGAAAAAAATGGACATTTTCATGAAATATAATATGTACTGATGGAAAAAAACAACATCCGAGATCTTCATCAGTGAAGTGAAATATACATCCTTACATATATATTTTCAGGGCCTTCTGGCCCTCTAGAATTGTTATTATTATTAAACAACTATGCAACATTAAAAAAAAAAAAAAAAAAAAAAAAAAAGACTAGCAGCTAGGGATGCACAGACATTAAAACTGTGGCCGATACCAATAAGCCAATAATTATTTATATGTTATGTTATATGTTATTGCTCTATATAAAACATTTTATACATTTTGTCTATTACAATAAATAAATAATAATACAAATAATTAAATAAATAAAATACTAAAACTAAAAAAAGTAAATTTGGGCTTCACAACATTATAACACAGCAGAAAAATGTGTATTCAGTTTGAGAATTGAAGTGTAATTTAACAGTGTTTAATAGTGTCTTTAGTGTTAGACAGTGGAAAAGGCCTAAATTTAAAAATAGAGGAATAAACTTCACACACTCTTTTTAAAATATACAAACTATAAACTTCGAACCTTCAAACTTTCAGTCTGTCTTTATATTGCTTTTTGAAGTATTTAAACTATATAACTACAACTACAGTAAATGCAATTTCTGTGCTGATCTAAGTGTTTCTTAACTTTTAGAAGAGGTTGCGTTTAACACTTGTTATATGTTTAAAATTGAGGGATTTTTGCACAGCAAATGTCTATCTGGGCCTACAGGCTCTCAAATCCATAGCTGTCAGTCACACACACCTCATTAATGCCTTAGACCCATGAGACTTGTTATCAAACTCCATTTTATCTGAGTGACTCTCAAAGGAGTCTGACCAATCAAAGGTGTTAATACCAGTGCTCACCTGTTTAGCACTTATGCCGTACATGAAGCTTATTAGCTGTATTGTGTCATGTTATTATCGCAGCCAACTTGTTTACTAATAATGCCCTACAGAGCTGAACATTCATCATTAGGGAGACTGACATTACAAACAAACTTTAACTTGTGCTTTAGTCTAATGACAAACAACATGAGAGCAATGAAACTTAGGCAAAACACTAACAATAACTGAAAGCAACGTTTTAACTGTATGTCTTTAAATAATAAATGGACAGGAGAACAGCTGAAAAAAGACAAACATATGTACTAGAAAGGATTTGTATTGTTTGTTTGTCATTGATATATTTATTGTTTGTTTGTTTTATTGCTTGTTTATTTATTTAATTTTACTTGCTCTGTCAATGTTTTCATTGCCCAAGCCACCAAAAATGACACGTTTATTATTTTTATTTGGAAAAATACATGGGAAAAAATATTTAGAATTCATTCAAACATTTCTTTATAGCAAATTGGGAAAAAATAATGTATGATTATGTTTGATCTGAAATAATAGTTAAAATGATAAATATTTGTAGTCAATTTTGTGCGATTTGGTACAAATTTGTTAAAACATTATAACTTTTAATCCATTTTTACTAATACTTCCAAGACTATCACAAGCCATTTTCACACAAACTTTGACAGCGCCAATGCCTAAAATATTCAGAAAGACTTACGCACAGACACTCAGCACTTTTCACGCAGAGACAAAATCCATGCACACAAAATTGCATAATCATAATATTGGGATTTCACTTTGGTATTTTAAAAGACCATAAAGTAAGATAAAACAGTCTAAAATTAAGATGGTGAACCCAGAGGACATTTACTGGGTCTGTACATGTTCAATATCAACAAAACTGACTGAATGATTTGTGTACCTAATGAGATTTTGTTCCAAATATTTCATGATAACATTTTACGGTTTAAATTATATGATAATAAATATTATTTACATTAAAATACATTTCCTTCATGTCAGTTTTGTCACACAGACACACATGCATAGGGCCTAAAAAAAGGCCTCATTCACACAAACACTCTTCTGTAATGATGTAATGTTTTTCTGTTTTTTTTTTTTTTTTTTTTTTGGTTTTGTTTTTTGGTTCACAAAGGTTCCCATGAGACTTGTTACAACCACTCCGTTTTAATGACTCTCAAACATGCCTCAAAATCCAAATGTGTGAAGTCCTATTATTAACACTGTCACTCATTAGGATGAACACAACAACATGGATGGGTTATTAGAATGAACACTTCAACACTAATAACCCATCAGGTGCAGTATGACATCAGCCTGTTTACCCATAATCACCCACTGAGCTTTATCACAGGTATGATGTGAAATGCCAGACAAGAGACAAACAGTAATTAACAGACACAAAAAAAACAAAAAAACATACACATCAGATGGCCCAGGACCCTAAAAACAACATAAACAACATGAAAAAATAAATAACTGCATGTATTAATTCATATAAATACTTAGATTTAAGAGTGCATTATTATAAGTCATCAGTATAAATGTATTTAATTCAGTTATGATTCATGATGCTCATGGCTATGATGCAGTTTGATCACATAAACTGTTCGCAAACAAGCAACAGAGGCCTGTGATGCCATTTAGGCTTGGTTTTAACCCATCTAAGGTGTTGCTAAAAATTTACTAAAGCAGAGGAACTTGTATCTGCACCTGACTCATATATCTCCACTGTACACCATGAAAGCACTATAGAAAAACTAAAATAAATCCAAAATAAAAAAATCTTCTGAAGCTACAATAACAAATGGGGGGAAAATAGTGGGAATATTTTCAATATATAATCACATAAAAAGCAATGTAGTGCATAAGCTATGATTAAACATTTATTTGCCAACTTTGGAGCCTAAAGTCCCCATGAAATCAAAACTTAAGTTTTTTGGCTTTTAGTATGAATATGTTAGCCTTAAGGTTATGTATAATCTAGTGTGTTTCAAAACAATGACAAATTCGCATTTACAAGATATAAGCATTCAAAACTTACAGTCTCTCACTTCCACCAATACGGATCAATGATTTTGATGACATCACCCTGTACTTCAGCTTCTCATCAAACTTTCCATCCAATCAAATGCTTTCTAGAAACCGAAGCGTCCGGCCCCCTACGCTATAAATAGACAATGAAAGGTCCAGCTGAAATCGGTCACTTGCTCACAGAATTTGTATTTTCTGTAGAGTGAATGGCACTTAGCGCACTATTTAGGGGATACGGAACGATTCAGACAGTGTAAATATTCTTTCCATTTGGGCGAAAGAAATCTGGTTTCGCGCTGTGTCATGCAAACCACCGGAGCACGCATGCAGTCTGCTCCGGTCCAGAGACAGCACGAAGTGGATCATATGTGCGAGTCATTGTAGACCATAAAACATATCGGGCCAATTTGAATTCTACACAGAATGGTATATTTTATACCGTTATGGATAAGATTGTGGCTGCCATATGCTGTCAAATAAGGCTTAAGGTCTGGCCCAAGCTGTGATATAAACGAACGCTATTGGCTATTTAAAAAAGGGGGCAGGGTATTCCTGTTTCAGTTGAAATTATGTCAACACAAAATAACACTGCGTGTTTTAAAGGGGTCATCGGATGTAAAGTTAACTTTTACATGTTGTTTGAACATTAATGTGTGTTGGCAGTGTATGTACACATCTACCCTATAATGATTTAATTAATCTGTAAAAATAATATCCCCTTTTTCAAATCGAGCCATTCTCAGATGCCTGTCAGTATGATGTCACACCAACAGAGACCGCTCCCACGATAGTTGATTGACATAAGCGTCTTACCTCAGACCCGCCTTAAATCAGCTGTAACAGTCCAACCTCCATTGTTTCGATGCCGGAGCAGGGATGTAAGTTAGACAAGAATATCTCTGATAGAGCGATTGAGGTGTTGTGTTGCTGGATGTAATAATGAGCATAGTAGTCGTCATTTACTCCAGACATCTGAGCCACTGAAGATGCAGTGGATTACGTTTGTTTTTGAAGGGAATGCGCCTGCCGATCTACATAAATCATCCGAATCATCCGTGATCCAGCTTCACTTACAGCAGAATGGCATATCAGGGTTTTTTTTATGAATCTTTGCAATCGCCTTTCCTAATAACGTGCTAGTTAACAAGTTTAGCAGCTTAATGCAGCTAAAGTAAACAGGCTCGTCACTCCACAAAGAGAAGAGAGGGGCAGGGCGAGCAGAACTCATTAACATTTAAAGCAACTTCAACCAGAATGAGATGATTTTTGCAGAGCTGATTTTGACAAGGTAAACAGGGTGTTGTTTTACACTACCATTGAGAATTTTTAACCAAAGTATATTATAGACTTTTCATTAAGACCCTAAAGAATCATATCAACTTGTGGAAAATGGGCATCCGATGACCCCTTTAAAGCACTTCAGTGGACCTTTAACAAACATGAATAAAATATAAAATAAATCTATAAAATTCTAACAGAATTATTATTCTGAGGTAAACTATTCTTTAAAGTTCTAAAGACATAACCTTTGAGTCTTCTGAATCTGGATTTTATTTCAGGAGCTGGAATTTAACTTACTTTCCTATGCTGTATTTGAAAAGCATGCAATAATATTGCTCTTACTATTCCCGCAATTGACCGTTTGCAAAAACCCCCTCGCTAGTTACTGTTGCTATGTCTGACAAACAATGCCTCTCTCACACTACACTTCATGTTCTCACGCAGTGAAAAATACATTGCAGAGCAAAGAGGAAACTGACAGCATGCCAACAGACAAGAAAGAGCAGGTTACTTCTGGTATGAAACAAGGCCTCAGCTTTAAAATGTTGCCATTTTTTAAGAAATTCAAACAATAAATGCCATTTTGTGGCTCTTTAATGTGTAGTGACAGATCACTGTATTGACAAGCCTTTTCTTCTTTACTTAAACCACAAAGAAACAAGAAGGAACATCAAAACGTATTTTATTTCAACCACAGAAAGACGTCAATACACACAATTTTTCAAGTTCAAGTCCACCGAAGTTAATCTTCTCTACTGTCTGATTTGTTTGGAGGACAGAATGACATCGACTGTCAATCAAGCTGCGAATGTGGTCAAATATGTCAAAAGATATGGCAAAGTAGTAAGAGTAGCGATGAACACTCTTTAAACACTGCTTCATGAAGGTTTTAAAACTTATGTGCATCTTTTGTTTTGCAAAGCCATCTGAATTCTTCAGCAAACGAGCCTTTGTTACATCATGGCTGTTTCAGAAAGGTTTGCTTCAATAGTTTAAAGGGGGCGATCTCCGTTCCGAAGGCTACGCCAACCTGAGGTTGCATTTGTCGACCACACACATCATTATGAAGGATATCTAATTTCAGTAAAGTAACCACTATAAAACTGACTTCTTATTCATGAGGCCTACTTTAACGTGTTTCCTACTTTGGAATATAATAGTTACTTTTCTGAAATGAGACTTTATAATGCATACAATCTCTTTTGGCCTCATTTACCAAGTCCTCCATAAAACTGACAAAACAAGCCCATAAATTAATAAAAGAACACATATAGGCACTTTATATTTAACACAAGTTTGGACTGAGTTTTGTTTGTATTTGTACAGTTTTGTACAGTGTGCTATGCTATTCTGAATTAGGTCTTGGTTACAAGTCTAACTGTTGTCTGCTGCTGTTCTTTTGAAATATTCCCCCAGTTACTATAATCCTCACAGCCTTTCTGAACCAAGAATGCATGAATGCATAAATGAAAGGATTTAAGGTGGAATTGACATAGCCAAACCAAACAAGTGCATCGATCAACATTTGGGGTGTTGTGTAGCCAATAAAAGGATTCATGATGTTACAGAGGAAAAAAGGAGTCCAGCAAACCAGGAAAACTCCAACCACGATAGCAATCGTTATCGTAGCCTTCTGTGCCCGACGTTGCGCGCCTTCCGATGGATAAACTCTCCTCAGCTGGTTCAGCTGAAGACTAATCAATCTCGCTTGGTTCCGGGCGACCATGTAGATTCTAGAATAGATGCCAATAATGATGAGACCAGGAATGTAGAAAGAAAAAAGAGAGATGACCACCGCCGGACCGTGGGTGAAGAAGACATGGCACCCTCCCGCACAGCGTACGTGCGTTTCGTAGAAATCCCTGTCGCCATAAAGGTTGAGCTCGAAGTAGGTACTCACATAAGCGAATATAGCAGGGATCAACCAGCTGATAGAGATCATTAACAGGACCGCTGGAAAACCGAAGCGATAATGATACGTCAATGGGCCGCACACGGCACAACAGCGCTCGGCAGACACACTCACAAGATGAAAAATTGAAGCAGTGCTGAGAGTTATGTCAACACATGTGTGTAACTTACATAAGGAATCCCCAAAGTACCAACAGCCCTGCATAGAACGGACAGCACTCAACGGCATGACAAACAGGCCGAGGAGAAAGTCACACAGGGCGAGAGACAGAATCAGCTGGTTTGTTGGTGTGTGGAGTTGCTTGAAATGCCCAATGGAGATGATTACTAGTAAATTCCCAATGACAGTCACAATGGTGGTCAACATCATGGCGATGAGCATCAGAACGTGGATACCGAACGGTCGTGCATACTTCCCACAGGATCCATTCAAAGCCTCGTAACAGAGATCCATTTTAGTGCTCGATAGTCCATTCACCTCGATCTGAAGCTGAAGCTGAAGCAGAAACTCATGAAGACAAATAGCCTTGTGGAAAATTATAGACTGATTTCTGTACCATCAACAAAAACAGTTATAGTTTAAATAAGGCTGCATTCCATAACAACACACTTCCTCCCAAGGGAGAAATTAACTTTTTCTAAATTTTCCAGTAGAAGCAGTTACTATAAATATTAGCCTCTCAAAGCAACAACTTTTCTCACAATAGAATTTCTCCCTTTCTAACTCCTGGTCTGTCCCTGATCTGTTATCAGATAAAACCAATATTAATTTATTCCACCAGCTTTAAATACAGCTGAAGGGACAAAGTCCGATCAGTCTGTCTATATATTTATTAAGAACAGCAGCTGTGACTTTGTTTGCATGGACTGCAAAAGCAAATGGCTGCACGTTACGAAAACAAAACTGAAGCTCCATTCCAATCTCTCCATGAAAACACATTCTTTACATGCATAATTCAAACATGTGAATAAAACAAGGATTTCATGGCAATAATAAACTGGATGCTATGGTTGTCTTTTGCCTTAGAGAATATATGAAAAAAACTAAATACTGAATATCTCTCAAATATTTGCATGTATTTGAAAAATAAAATGAAAAAATGAAAAATGACAATTATGCTGTAATCCAACTTGTTTCTAAATCAATCTGAACCTTAGAAAATTGTAGAGGAATGTCATGCTGACACAGAAAATTATGGGAAATGTAGTACAAATGTCAAATGTTCATGCAAGCAAAATTTTTGTTTTGTCAGCAAAATGTTTGTTTGCCATGCTTTACTGATATTCTTCAACAACAATACACAAAATATATTAGTAATAAATTGTGCAAACAACAGTATCAGTAAATACCTAATTATGACCAATAACAATTAGCTGTATGATTTTTCCTTTGACACGCTCCCCAAGTCAAAGCCTGAAGACAAAATATAAGTTTGCCAGTCTGTATTACATTATGGCTACCAGACACTTCACCATTGAACAATTTGCTCAGAAAAGCATCACATGTTTTTTCCGCTATTTCAAGGCGGTCAAAAATGAGTCACATGGCATATACAACTCAAAAACTATAAATTCAATCTGCAAGAAAGAGAAGACATGACAACGTTGACTGGCTGATGGCACCACACGAAGACTGAAAGACAAGTCTTAAGACAGCAGACATAGAAAAAAAAAGTTTATATTAAAGATTTAAATAAAAGTCAATTTTATGCTTTTAAGAGCCTTTCACAAAGCAAAAAGCATTAGCAAAACATCTACTAAAATATAATGAAATATTTCCTATGTTGTTTGAATAACAAAAAATAAAAAAAAAAAAAAATAAAAACATTATCTAATGTTACATTATCTACCAGCTAAGACTAACTGGACAACCATCCAAACTGACCAATAGCTACACATACTGTTTACTCTTAAACATCTTGAGACACGAAAGCCAATCAGGAATTCCTTGTAATCACATGACAACAAGAAGCCCTTTCTTACTGGCTCAGAAAAATACACTCTCTCTATGTGAAAGTATTCAAAAGGCTACAAAATACAGATGTTCAATCATCCACTCAGGACACAGGAAGACTTTCTGCGGTAAGATTACCAAAAAACAAGCCAAATATGACACTCACTTATCAAATACTAATTTCATGTAAAAATAAGATGATGTTTAAATTCAGCAAACTATTTTAGACATTAAGTATATTAAATATGTGGTATTTAATTCAAGTTTTTTTGTGTCTCAGTGGGAAACATTTTGAATTTAATTACGCTGTTTTCTCATTCTAGGTATTAAAGTGCCTGTACGATGAATCTGAGTCAACCGTGGACAGTAGAGTCTTTTGGCCTCTGTTTTGCATCCCTGAACGACTCATGCATAAAGACTGTATATTCTCCTGTCTTACGTGCTCCTCTCTACCTCCTCTTCACTATAACCATTATACTGATAGTGTTTGGCAACCTGTGGGTCATTTGCACCATCTCTGCTTTCCAGCAGCTCCACACACCCACCAACTACCTGATCGTCTCAATGGCCATATCCGACCTGCTCCTGGGCAGTTTTGTCATGCCTCCGAGCATGATACGCTCTTTGGAGACATGCTGGTACTTTGGAGACTTTATGTGCAAGTTTCACTCCGGCACTGATTTTACTCTGTGTAATGCATCTGTTTTGCACCTCACGTTCATCTCAATTGACCGTTATTATGCGGTTTGTCAACCGCTTCAATATCACAGCAAAATCACCACACGTGTAAGTGTTTTCATGATCCTGGTCAGCTGGGGCTTCTCTGCCTTTTTCGGCTTTGGCATCATATTCTCAGAGCTGAAAATCGAAAGCAAAGAAACCGAGGAGGAGCTGCACGTTGCTTGCAAGGGAGGGTGTTTGGCATTGCACGGAAGGGAAATCGGAGTGACATATTCGATTGTGTTTTACTTTCTCCCTATGTTTATAATTGTGAGCATTTACAGCAGGATTTTTGTTATAGCACTGAAACATGTCCGTGTTATTAATAACTACCCCACAAGCTCATCATCAGTTAATAAAAAGGATCTGAAAGCCACTAAGACGCTTGCTATTGTCATTGGAGTTTTCATGTCTTGCTGGACGCCTTATTTCATGTGTAACATCATAGATCCTATTGTTAACCATACAATACCTGCACTATTATATGAAGTGCTAATGTGGGTGGCTTATTTGAATGCAGTGTTTAACCCCTTGATTTATGGTTTCTTTTACAGCTGGTTCAGAGAAAAGTCTAAAATTTTATATAAAAAACTATATAAATTGTGCTAACGGCCTATTATATAATCTGGTGTGTCATTTCATTTTTTTTTTCCATTCTAAATGCTCTCATACTTCACTAACATTTTCTCTTCTGTAAAAATGCAAGATTTAATGTTTCAGTAGATACTGTGAGGAAAAGCAATGTTATATTCAATGCAAGTGTCTGAACCACATTATAATTAATATAATCATTAATAAATAATAATTACTTATTTAGCATTTAGAATATGTACGCACTTAATTTGTCACTGTTATGTGTTTTTTATATTTCTAATGTTTTGATAATTGTTGTAATTTCCACTGCCTTCCTTTCTGAGTATTTTTTTTTCTTTAATAATCTAAGATATTTTTACTACTTGAGCATCAATCCTGTGTCATTAAATCAACAATGTGTGACAAGCAAAACAGACATGCAATACATAAAATAAAACATTCTGTGTGTTTTCATGCCTTCAAGATCAACTGAGGCCTTTTAATTCATATCCATCCACTCCTATCCTATCATTCCTTATCATATGATGGCTATAAATCCATTTGTGGTATATATATATATATATATATATATATATAAATCCTGCGCTTCAATGCATTAAAAACTGGGGGTCACTGTACCTGTATTCACAGTTTGGCCTTTCTAAATTCTGAATCATATATGACCAAATCATTTCTCATATCAAATATAAGTACTGTTGTTATTAATAGCAACATTTTGATATGCTAGAATAATTAACTAATTATTCTAATAATTAGCTAATAATTAAATTATACACTGGTTTATGTTGTATATACATGTTTTAACGTAAGGTTCTGTAGCTCTCTCACCATATGTAAAGTATAAGATTTATCGTTATAAAACCACAACTGGCCTCCCAGGTAAAATAGTCTAGGATGTACACAAAAGTGAGTTGTTGTCTTGCATAAATCAATAAAAAATAAATACTTCTGTGCCTACCTTATTAAAAAGGGAATAGATTTAAAATTATATTAAGTATAGTTCATGTCTATTAACATATTTACTGACCTATCGCTTGAGACTTTCTGATATAAAATTTGTACTTAAACTTTATTTGCAGTACCACTTGTGCACAATGCACATTTCTTAATATTAAGCCTAAAATGTTTTAATGTCACTACTCATGAGGATTGTATGACCTTTAAATAATACTGGTCTTTAAATGCAAAATATTTGAAGTGTACCTAAAGTATGCTTGCAATAATTCCACTTTAGCACAATCAAATATTCCTCAGTTGGAGTTTAGCACTACTTCAACAACTACTTAGTCCAACAATAGTTGTTCCAATTTAGCAGACTTTAAATATACCAGTTTAGTATACTAAAAGTACAACTTTTTATTGAGTACATAATACGTAAGTGTATTTGTAGTATACTTAGCATGAAATATTTTAAATACATTTTAGCATATTTATTTTTCAATAGGGTAATCATTACATACTGGCTAAACTATCTAGATGTGTAGTCCATTAAACGGTTATGAAATATTTGTGATATGCATGTTGCTTGAAAACATTCTCTAAAATTAGTGTTTTAAAAAGAAGTGAAGAGAGGAACATGTTTTTTTCTGCCAGACTGTGTAGTTACAACATTCACCAGCAGTGGCTACAGGGGTCACACTGAACCAAACAAACTTTGACCCCTCTGATAATGTTGTTGTTTACTGGTATTACTGGCATTACTATACTCATGGGGACATTTGGACGTCATAACACACAGAATACTAGGTATACACACACAAACACACACAGGCCTTAACACATGCAGATCTCTGCACTGCAAATCTTTATATCAGAACAAATTTGAGAATAAACACCTTAAAACATACAGTATTAAGACTTTTTAGGGAATAAATCTTTAAACTAGGTGTATTCTGTCCGGCTTCTGTCCGCAATAAATTCTAATTTGTTAACATTACTTAATATATATTTTTACAGCATTTATTAATTTTTGTTAATGTTTATGGTTAAAACATGTGTGTATATAAGTGTATTAACTAATGTTTTTATTAAACCTTTGATTTAAAAAAAAAAAAGTTTTAGTAAATGCAGAAATTAACATTAGCCAAGATTATGAAATGCTGTTTAAGTACTGTTCATTGTTAGTTCTTGTTAAGAAAATAAAACGTTATTGTAAAGTGTTACCAAAATAATACACTTTTATTCGTTTAAGTATAATTACAGGTGTTTTTACTGAAAACAAGTCAATAAAGACTATAATATTTGTGGTTGGGTCAGTTCTAGATCGAGCGATGATCAGGAAACATGACAGATGATCTTTATTTCTGTTGCTGAGGCAAAATTGGACACACAGAAAAATACAATAAAAGCAACATTCTGAGGCCCATCAGGTATCAAAATACAGCAAATGAGCACTAACACAGATCATGAACACATGCAGATTATTTCTGTATGTTTCAATAGGCATTTGGCTAGTGATTTCACATTTACACTAATATTGTTCTTGAAGAATTACTCTGAAATATTCTTCCAGACAAAATGACTCTGAATGCATGTCTGAACCAGCTGTAAAAGAAGGCGTACACTATGGGATTACATGTGGAATTATAATATCCAACCCAGAGGAACAAGTCAAACAGCAGAGGTGGTACAGAGTATCCGATGAAGGGATCAATAAGATTACAAATGAAAAAGGGAATCCAAAAAGCCAGAAACACCCCCATGATGATGGCTAAAGTTTTAGTGGCTTTTCCCTCCTTTTTAAATTCAGAATTCACACTCTGAATGGCCTGAACCTGCCTTTGAGCTGCGTGTAAGATCTTAAGGTACATGCAGAGCATGACAAAAGCTGGAATATAAAAACAGGCCAAGGACATTACAGTAGCTGCCTCTCTGCTCTGAAACACCACGCATTTTCCAACACAGTCAATGTATTTATAGTAAAAATCCTCAATGCCAAGAATATTAAGCTCCAAGAACATCATGCCAAAGCCGAGAGCAGCCGAAACAGTCCAGCAGGTAACAATCATAACTAGTGTGGCAGATGATGTCATTTTACTGTGATACTGAAACGGGTGACATATGGCATAATATCTTTCCAAAGAAATGATACAGAGATTTAAAATTGACGCAGTGCACAATGTCACATCAAGACTGCTGTGTATTTTACAGAACAAATCTCCCAAATACCAGCACGTCTCGATGGAGCGCAGCATGCTGGGAGGCATCACAACTCCTCCTACAAGCAGATCGGCCACGGCCAGAGACAGGATGAGGTAGTTAGTCGGTGTGTGAAGCTGCTTGAAATGAATGACCGTTATGATCACAAGCAGGTTTCCAATGATTGTGACAATTGAAGAGATGCTAAAAAGGATGTAGAGCAATATTCGAGTTTCCAACGGATAGATAAATCTCTGACAAGACCTGTTACTGAACTCATAACAGAGAAGAGGTTTTTCCCAGATCCCATTTTGACTGATGTTGATTTGGACATCCATTTATATAATTCACTGCAGCTTACCTGTCTGAAACAATGGAGTGAGGTTAATTTTAGCCTTTAAAAAATAGTGCAGCTATTTTACGCATCTCTATGAATAAATAACATGTTAAAAGCTCACTAGATTTTCAGTGCAATACTTAAATCGACCAAACAAAGAGAATGCATCTGCGCTAAAATCTTATTTTGCATTCTTACCTTTCCTTCTACAATGAACCACCTCATGTAGCACAGTGAGCACATTTATAGCACAAGTTTCATAACAACCTCCCTCCTGTCAAATCACACAACGTTTGTGTTTCCAAAGCAACCTCAATCTTCCCAAAACATCATAACAGCAGAAAATGCAACAAGGCCCTGAAACTGACTCTAAGGGACAAATTTAATACAGTATGACTTAAAAAAAAAAACTCTCTCTCACAAAACTCTCACAAGGTCAATGACCTTGGCTAGTCATCAACCCGACTTGCCTATAAAAATGATTTAATGTGCTGGGCTGGGTTGGGCTTGACAAACAGTTTAAGTTTTTTTTTTTTTTTGTTGCAGGACTGTAAACAGGGTTTTATAAACACCAAGGTCCTAAATTTATTCAAAATGGCATGCATTTTGCAGAAGAACATTGTTATGGGTGCACTTCATTTGACTGTGCGGATGAATACGGTTTGTGGCTTTTTGCTCTTTCAAAACACCAACTCCAGAGACTTAAAATCCCCCTGTAGTGAAAAATCAAGATTTTCATGTTGTTTATTTGTCTATGTGGTGTTTTTAATATGCTTTTAGACAAACCATGTGCCAGTCCCGCATTGCCATCTGCACTTCACTCGCATATGCTCGCAGACGCGAACTGGAATCACAAACTAGGCTGCATTCGAGTCTTCAAGGCATTTTGAGGGCACGACATCGCCAAGTAAGTAACTTAACTAATGTAACAGTATCTACTGTAGTTGTCCGCTAGTAAAAACATAGTTCTATCAGTCATTATCTGTGTTTTGCCATTATATCGCATTTACTACAGTTCAGTTAGTGGATCAGGGGGCTCTGGCTGGTGTGACTGTGTGGGTGCGGGGCCAATTTGCATATTCATAGATCCGCATATAGTAAATGAGGCAAGGGTGGTAGAGTTACATTCAAGCTGTTTTAAGGCATAAGAAAATTATTTTCGCAAGAAAAAACATTTTAAATATGTAATTTTGATTATCAAAGATCAGTTTTAAGGGATAAAAAATTTAACTACAGGGGGACTGGATTAGTTCACTTCCGGAACAAAAATGTACAGATAATGTACTCACCCCCTTGTCATCCAAGATGTTCATGTCTTTCTTTCTTCAGTTGTAAAGAAATAATGTTTTTTTGGAAAACACTTCAGGAATTATCTCCATATGGTGGACTTCTATGATGATCGTGAGTTTGAACATCCAAAATGCAGTTTAAATGCAGCTTCAAATGGCTCTAAACGATCCCAGCCAAGGAATAAGGGTCTTATCTAGCGAAACGATCAGTTATTTTCTAAAGAAAAAAAATTTTATATACTTTTTAACCTCAAATGCCTGTCTTGTCTAGCTCTGCCATGTAGCTCATGCTGTGTTTTACCTTTTTTGTAAAGGGCGTTTGACCTTCTTTTCACATTCACTTTGTAAATACTGGGTTGGTACTTCTGCAGCGTAGGGCGATTTTGAAGTTAGAGGAGAAAACGAGATTAGAGTTTTTCAACCTACCCTAACTGTCTTAAACCGAGTGCACAGAGTACACATACATGGCAGAGCTAGACAAGATAAGCATTTTTGGTTAAAAAGGTTAAAAAGTATATGAATTGTAATTTTTTTAGGAAATGACAGATCGTTTCGTTCGATAAGACCCTTATGCCTCGGCTGGGATTGTTTAGAGCCATTTAAAGCTGCATATAAATGCATTTTTAAAAGTTCAAACTCGCAGGCACCATAGAAGTCCACAATATGGAGATAATTCCTGTAATGTTTTCTGCAATAAACATAACTTATTTATGACTGAAGAAAGAAAAACATGAACATCTTGGATGTTAAGGGGGTGAGTAACGTTACATTATCTGTAAATTTTTGTTCTGGAAATGAACTACTCCTTTAAACCGCTTGCTACATGATGTAAAATACATGCAAAGATCAATGGCCAAATAAAAACATTATTGCTAAAACACACATAAATAAACAGCCACTGTTGGATAACCTCAAGAAAACAGTATCAAGTTCAACACCCCCTCTCTGCATGTTGGTGTTTTAAAAACATTATCAATTAACAGACAAAGCATTGTGTAATTGTTTACTTACAGTTCGAGATGCAGCTGCTGTCTGATCCAAGTTGGCTTCTTCATCTTTGTGAACTCTCCTTTGCACTGTGCCTTGTTTACAAAACAATCTCCAGTCAAATGCTCCAAACAGACATCTCGTCCAATGCCAGGGGAAGCCATTAAAAATAAACTATCCACTTCATGACGCTGAAGTTCTTGTGAAGTCTGTACAGAGACACAAACGAGCTGTTCGAACAAAACGCAGGTCATTTCATACTTCTGTTTATTTTGTTATAAGAGCATTCAACCGTGTGGAGCACCTCAGAAACTTACTGTACCCAGTGTTCATATCGTTAGTAAATATTATGGCCATTATTTGCTTTTGACGCGACTACACGACACCAACATCCAGTGCAGCAGTTACGCGATTGAACGCCGGTGGGCGGGGCTTATTATGGACCCTTTTCACAACCTTGTGATGACGCGTTTTAACGGTCATCATCATCATAAATCCTTTAAACTTTTTTATATTTTGATTTTTAAAAATATGTATGTACTTTTATAACACTATACTTTGTATTATACCACGTTTTCATCAAGTTACCAAAAAACTAGTTAACGCTATGCGAGGGTGTTTCTAATGCCGCGTCTATGGGAGGGACGGTAAATTTGACATTGTTCTCTCTTCTGACTGCCGATATCAGTTTCTCTCAATTTTTTTCCTTTGATTGAAAGTCGTGAAAACAATATCGTGTAGTTTTTCTTTTGTTATTTGAGCAAATGGGAATGCAAAAAATATATTTGTGGTTCTCTCCCATTCACTGCTCTAGGATTTTACCCAACTATGACGACTTCCGTTATGAGAAACCCGGAAATGTGAGAAAGGTGGTCATATGCAAATAAATATACCAGTGCAACAGCATAAATCCGCAGTATCGAAAAGGGACGTTTTTTGGAGCTTGATTAAATAAATGCTTTGTTTATAACAAGGAGGATGGTTTAAAGCTATTAAACTTGCAAGATGTTTTATAGTACAAATATATCTAAAAATCAAGGCAAATCTGAATCTCTCATGTCCCTGGTGAAAAAACCAGCATATGCTGGTAGGTATGTTTTGATGTTGGTTTAAGCTGGTCCTTTGCTGGTTCATGCTGGTCCTTGACCAGCAACATGACCAGCAAAAACCAGCAAAGGACCAGCTTAAACCAGCATCAAAACCTACCTAACCAGCATTCCAGCATCAAAACATACCTACCAGCATATGCTGGTTTTTTCACCAGGGGTCATGACCCCATAACTGAGTTTTTGCCGTTTAAAAATAAATATGACCTCGTGTTATGTCAATCACGTTTACACACTGCCTCTGAAACTTTTTTCCATCATAAAAAAATCGTATTGGGTTCAAAATTTGTCACACTTGCCACAGACGCGAAAAATGCAGAAAATTGAAACCAATCCGTTTTTTAAGTTTCAAGGGCAGTGTAAACTTTCTGACACATAGTGAGGTTGCATTTATTTTTTAGCTTGAGCAAATTACGGACAGTAATTTGTAACAGTAAAGCCCGCTTAATTTTAATTTGATTGGTCATCTCAAAACATGTTTTTCATTGACGAATGCATTATCACATGAAATCATATCTTTGACATAATAATTTTGTAATTAGTTTTTAAATTAATATATATTTAGACATGCAAAATAGTTAATAGATTTTTGTTTTTATTGAACTTAAGCAGATTTTGTGTACACAAATGACACTACTTTTATGCATTGACTTTTATGCATTGATGTGCTGTATGTGTTGTTGTAGCAGCCTATTCATTAAACCTGTAGTTTATAGTCATCCGCACTGCACATTGGGGATATTTCACTTGTCTAACACTGTGATTCAACTCATCAGCTCAATAGCTGAGTATCTCTGTAGGTGTCAGATTAGTTAGGGGCCTGTTTATAGAAATGGACTGAGAAGCACTAAAATTTAAATTGCAATTTACATTTCAAATTTTGTTTTAAATAAAGTACCTCCAAGAAAGTTGCCTCTTTTGTTTGTTTTAAATAAAAAATGACATTGAAGCCTAATGGAAACTCCAAACAAATAGAGTAAAAAACAAGGAATGAATGGTTAAGCATGGTGTTCATGCATCGTCTGCATCGTCTAATTCTTTTTTGTCTTGTCTGCTTGTACTTTGAAGGTTTACACTGAAAGTATGTTTGTGAAGAGGAGAGATATACTGGCACTGACCGTGCTGTTTTCACAAAGTTGAAATTTATTTAATAAGGATTCATGAGAGGAGCAAAGATCAACACTTGTGGACTCAGTAGAGCACTGAATGACAAACAGTACACAAACATACAGGCATATAGCACATACAGGATTCCTAAAACACAAATTTATTTTGCACGAATGAAGGTTTGAAGGTTTAGATAAGAAATCACAAACAAAACACAATAAAACAGATACACTGCAATATTTATCAGAAAATAAGACATCAAGAAACACATTTGCAATCTGTTTCATTATTACAACAGTATTGTTTTTGAAGAATTAGTCTGAAATATTGCTTTGGATAGAATGACTCTGAATGCATGTCTGAACCAGCTGTAAAAGAAGGCGTACACTATAGGATTACAGGTGGAATTATAATAGCCGACCCATAGGAACAAGTCAAACAGCAGTGGTGGTACAGAGTAACCAATGTAGGGGTCGATAAGATTGCAAAGGAAAAAGGGAATCCAGAAGGTCAGAAACACCCCCATGATGATGGCCAAAGTCTTAGTGGCTTTTCCCTCTTTTTTCATTTCAGAATTCATACTCTGGATGGCCTGAACCTGCCGTTGAGCTGCGTGTAAGATCGTAAGGTATACGCAGAGCATGACAAAAGCAGGAATGTAAAAACAGATCATTGACATTACAGTAGCTGCCTCTCTGGTATGAAAAATGAAGCAGCCTCCATCACATCGAACATTTTCATAATAAAAGTCTTCAATCCCAAGAATATTCAGTTCCAAGAAGATCATACCAAACCCCAGAGCAGCTGAAACAGTCCAGCAGATAATAATCATAACCAGTGTGGCAAGTGACGTCATTCTACTGTGATATTGAAAAGGGTGACATATGGCATAATATCTGTCTAAAGAAATGATACAGAGGTTTAAAATTGATGTAGTGCACAACGTGACATCAAGACTGCTGTGTATTTTACAGAACAAATCTCCCAAATACCAACATGTCTCAATGGAGCGCAGCATGCTGGGAGGCATCACAACTCCTCCTACAAGCAGATCGGCCACGGCCAGAGACAGGATGAGGTAGTTAGTCGGTGTGTGAAGCTGCTTGAAATGAATCACTGTTATGATCACAAGCAGGTTTCCAATGATTGTGACAATTGAAGAGACACTAAAAAGGATGTAGAGCAATATTCGAGTTTCCAACGGATAGATAAATTTCTGACAAGACCTGTTACTAAACTCATAACAGAGAAAAGGCTTTTCCAAGATTCCATTTTGGCTGATGTTGACTTGGACGTCCATTTAGACTGAAGCTTCCGTATGAATCAATGGAGTGAAGTCAATTCTGGCCTTTTAAAATGGTGCAGCTACATTTATGCACCTCTATAAATGAATTACTTGCTAAAAGCTTAATAGATCTTAAATACAACACATAAATCTACCAAACAGGAGAATGAATCTGGGCTGAAATCTTATTTTCCACAATCCTCCAATCACAGACTCTCTTAACCTTTCCTTCTACAATGAACCACCTCATGGAGCAGAGAGCACATTTATAGCACAAGAGTTTCATAACAACCTCCCTCCTGTCAAATCACACAACAATTGTGTTTCCAAAGCAACATAATCTTCTCAAAACTATATCATATCAGCAGAATATGCAACAAGGACAACAAGGAAGCTGCATCTTAATAAAATAATTCATTTTGATAAGAGGAATTAAATGGGAAAAGAACTGCAACTACTGTTGGTGGCGACATTTAATGCCCTTTAGATATTTTACAAACAAGGAAAAAATACATTCTACATCATCAAAAACAATAGTTACATTTTCTAAGGCCTATGTGACACTTAGGGACAAATTTAATAGTCAGTTTTCTGGCATTGTTTTCTTGTCAATCAATTATGAATGTTAAATTAAAGAACATTAAAAGGATTTAAAGTAATCAAATTATTTAAAATAGGCCCTAAGTTTGTTCTAAACTGCACACATTTTGCAGAAGAACATTGTTTTGTTTGTGCTTTGGCTCTGTGTGGATGAATATGGTTTGCGGCACATTCCTCTTCCAAAACACCAACTCCAGCAACTGAAACCTCTCTCTACTTAATGTATAGTATACACAATAATAGAGCCCCCCTACTTTGATTTGTCATCATAAATAGGGTGACCATATGTCCTCTTTTCCCCCGACATGTCCTCTTCTCGGACTTAAAAAAAATGCACCCAGCCAGGATTTCTAAATCGCCTAAAATGTCAGGGATTCGGTTTTTGCTTTCTACAGTCTCCATTCATTGTGTTTTTTGTATTAAAGCCCTACACAGGACTGTTTTCTTGATCCCACTCCTGCTGAATTTTGGGCCATTACTGCCTGCTCACACAATCATTTTAATACTAAATATAATTTTTGCGCATCAGGGAGCTGCAATCGTATGCAGAGTGTTTAAATCTCTTTTGAATAGCAGCTGTTTACTTTCAATTTCGCAATCACACACACTCTGTATAAAGGCAGCACATCTTACATTATCTGCTGAGCAGCAAATCCTCCAGCATGATTTGTCAGTCATCTCTCCTTACTTTTGTCTTGATCAGTTAAGTCTGATTCCTGCAGCTTGTGTTGGATGCAGGGTTGCCAAATCTGCATTTTTTTGCTCGGAATTGGGCTGATTTTAAAGTGTTGCGAAGGGCTGATTTTCTCTCGTGGGTTAAATGTTTGAAATATTGCATAAATTACATTTCACTGAAATGCTTGTATTGAAACATTTTGTATTCTACCTGTGATAAAACTGTGCAAGATGTTAAATGTTGTGATGACCACTGGTAGGAAGCCTTTTAGCTGTGTTTATGATCAATCTGGACAAAGGTGACTGTAAAATAAACATTTTAGTTATGGAAATGTAATATTTTAAGTTTTGATATGGGATATGGTCATTGCACTTGCATTGCTTTGGGGGCTTTTTCACTTAAAATAATTATGCAAATCAGATAATTGTAATTTACATTTAAATTTATTGTTTAAATTAAAATAACTGAGAATGTTGCTGGTTTGGTTTGTTAAAAAAAAAAAAAAAATTTTTTAAAGCTTTACGTTGAAAGTATGTTTGTGGAGAGGAGAGGTATTTTATCACTGACTGTGCAGTTTTCACAGAGTTCAACTTTATGAGAACTTCATTTATAAGGATCCTTGAGAGAAGCAAAGATCAACACTGGTGGAGCCAGAAGAGCCCCGAATGGCATACAGTTCATATTCATACAGGCATACATATATAGCACATACAGGATTTTAAAAACACAGATTTCTTTTGCTCTAATATGAAGGTTTAATTAAGAAATGACATAAAAAATGTAATAAAATAGGTACATTGTAATATGTAGCAATCAGAAAATTAGACATCAAGAAATGTATTTGCATATAATCTGTTTCATTATTTACATTAGTACTGTTCTTGAAGAATTTGTCTGAAATATTGCTTTGGACAAAATGATTCTGAATGCATGTCTGAACCAGCTGTAAAAGAAGGCGTACACTATAGGATTACAGGTTGAATTATAATATCCAACCCAATAAAACAAGTCAAACAGCAGTGGTGGTACAGAGTAACCAATGAAGGGATCAATAATATTGCAAAGAAAAAAAGGAATCCAGAAAGTCAGAAACACCCCCATGATGATGGCTAAAGTCTTAGTGGCTTTTCCTTCTTTTTTCATTTCTGAATTCACGCTCTGCATGGCCTGAACCTGCCGTTGAGCTGCGTGTAAGATCTTAAGGTACACGCAGAGCATGACAAAAGCAGGGATATAAAAACAGATCAGTGAAAACACAGTAGCTCCAGCTTTACTCTGAAACAGCGTACATCCGCCATCACATTTAATGCTCTCATAGTAAAAATCTTCAGCACCAAGAATATTAAGCTCCATGAAGATCATGCCAAACCCCAGAGCAGCTGAAACAGTCCAGCAGATAATAATCATAACCAGTGTAGTCAGTGATGTCATTTTACTGTGGTATTGAAAGGGGTGACATATGGCATAATATCTTTCCAAAGAAATGATACAGAGATTTAAAATTGAGGTGGTGCATAATGTCACATCAAGACTGCTGTGTATTTTACAGAACAAATCTCCCAGATACCAGCACGTCTCGATGGAGCGCAGCATGCTGGGAGGCATCACAACTCCTCCTACAAGCAGATCGGCCACGGCCAGAGACAGGATGAGGTAGTTAGTCGGTGTGTGAAGCTGCTTGAAATGAATGACCGTTATGATCACAAGCAGGTTTCCTATAACTGTGACAATTGAAGAGACACTACAAAGGATGTAGAGGAATATCCGGGTTTCCAAAGAATAGACAAACTTCTGACAAGACCTGTTACTAAACTCATAACAGAGAAAAGGCTTTTCCCAGATTTCAGTTTGACTGATGTTGATTCGGATTTCCATTTATACAGTTCACTGGAGGTTTCCTGTTTAAAACAAGGGAGTGAAGTTAATTTCAGCCTGCAGTTACATTTTTTGCATCTCTATCAAAGAATTACATAAATGATTTTAAATGCAACACAGCACAACACAACAAAGACTCTCATCCATGGTCTTACCTTTCTTTCTATAGTGAACCAAGGCTGCCCCATGGAGCAGAGAGCATACATTTATAGCACAAGAGTTTCATAACAACCTCCCTACTGGCAAATCACACAGTATTTGAGTTTCCTAGGCCCATGGGACAAAATGGGCCTGCTACCCCATTTCTTCCAGTCTATGAAACAATTTCATTATACTGTAATTCTGTCATATTTTCGCATACTTAATATAGTTGTGTGAACAGACGGTAACTCTTGACATGTATCCAACCCTGTGTTCAGATCGTTTGATTGTGTTTGATGTGATCAACTGATTAATTTAAATCTGCTTTCACTCTGACAAACTCAATCAGCATTTGTCATATCGCATCTATTCGGTGTTTTCAACTGCATAATGTTAATTTTAGCTTTTGCTGCTTGATAACCCTGGTGAAAAAACCAGCATATGCTGGTTAGGTAGGTTTTGATGCTGGTTTAAGCTGGTCCTTTGCTGGTTTTTGCTGGTCATGTTGCTGGTCAAGGACCAGCATGAACCAGCAAAGGACCAGCTTAAACCAGCATCAAAACCTACCTAACCAGCATCCCAGCATCAAAACATACCTACCAGCATATGCTGTTTTTTTCACCAGGGACGTCATGACGTAAATAAAAAATAAATAAATATGACCTCATGTTATGTCAATCACGTTTACACACTGCCTCTGAAACTTTTTCCATCATAAAAAAATCGTATTGGGTTCAAAATTTGTCACACTTGCCACAGACGTGAAAAATGCAGAAAATTGAAACCAATCCGTTTTTTAAGTTTCAAGGGCAGTGTAAACTTTCTGACACATAGTGAGGTGTATTTATTTTTTAGCTTGAGCAAATTACGGACAGTCATTTGTAACAGTAAAGCCCGCTTAATTTTAATTTGATTGGTCATCTCAAAACATGTTTTTCATTAACGAATGCATTATCACATGAAATCATATCTTTGACATAATAATTTTGTAATTAGTTTTTAAATTAATATATATTTAGACATGCAAAATAGTTAATAGATTTTTGTTTTTATTGAACTTAAGCAGATTTTGTGTACACAAATGACACTACTTTTATGCATTGACTCAACATGTGCTGTATGTGTTGTTGTAGCAGCCTATTCATTAAACCTGTAGTTTATAGTCATCCGCACTGCACATTGGGGATATTTCACTTGTCTAACACTGTGATTCAACTCATCAGCCAAATAGCTGAGTATCTCTGTAGGTGTCAGATTAGTTAGGGGCCTGTTTATAGAAATGGACTGAGAAGCACTAAAATTTAAATTGCAATTTACATTTCAAATTTTGTTTTAAATAAAGTACCTCCAAGAAAGTTGCCTCTTTTGTTTGTTTTAAATAAAAAGTGACATTGAAGCCTAATGGAAACTCCAAACAAATGGAATGAACAAACATGGAATGAATTGTTAAGCATGGTGTTCATGCATCGTCTGCATCGTCTAATTCTTTTTTGTCTTGTCTGCTTGTACTTTGAAGGTTTACACTGAAAGTATGTTTGTGAAGAGGAGAGATATACTGGCACTGACCGTGCTGTTTTCACAAAGTTGAAATTTATTTAATAAGGATTCATTGAAATGCTTGTATTGAAACATTTTGTATTCTACCTGTGATAAAACTGTGCAAGATGTTAAGTGTTGTGATGACCACTGGTAGGAAGTCTTTTAGCTGTGTTTATGATCAATCTGCACAAAGGTGACTGTAAAATAAACATTTTAGTTATGGAAATGTAATATTTTGAGTTTTGATATGGGATATGGTCATTGCACTTGCATTGCTTTGGGGGTTTTTCACTTAAAATAATTATGCAAATCAGATAATTGTAATTTACATTTAAATTTATTGTTTAAATTAAAATACCTTTGAGAATGTTGCTGGTTTGGTTTGTTAAAAAAAAAAAAGTATTTTAAAGCTTTACGTTGAAAGTATGTTTGTGGAGAGGAGAGGTATTTTATCACTGACTGTGCAGTTTTCACAGAGTTCAACTTTATGAGAACTTCATTTATAAGGATCCTTGAGAGAAGCAAAGATCAACACTGGTGGAGCCAGAAGAGCCCCGAATGGCATACAGTTCATATTCATACAGGCATACATATATAGCACATACAGGATTTTAAAAACACAGATTTCTTTTGCTCTAATATGAAGGTTTAATTAAGAAATGACATAAAAAATGCAATAAAATAGGTACATTGTAATATGTAGCAATCATAAAAAAAGACATCAAGAAATGTATTTGCATATAATCTGTTTCATTATTTACATTAGTACTGTTCTTGAAGAATTGGTCTGAAATATTGCTTTGGACAAAATGATTCTGAATGCATGTCTGAACCAACTGTAAAAGAAGGCGTACACTATGGGATTACAGGTTGAATTATAATATCCAACCCAATAGAACAAGTCAAACAGCAGTGGTGGTACAGAGTAACCAATGAAGGGATCAATAATATTGCAAAGAAAAAAAGGAATCCAGAAAGTCAGAAACACCCCCATGATGATGGCTAAAGTCTTAGTGGCTTTTCCTTCTTTTTTCATTTCTGAATTCACACTCTGGATGGCCTGAACCTGCCGCTGAGCTGCATGTAAGATTTTAAGGTACACGCAGAGCATGACAAAAGCAGGAATATAAAAACAGATCAGTGAGAATACAGTAGCTCCTGCTTTACTCTGAAACAGCGTACATCCGCCATCACATTTAATGCTCTCATAGTAAAAATCTTCAGCACCAAGAATATTAAGCTCCATGAAGATCATGCCAAAGCCCAGAGCAGCTGAAACAGTCCAGCAGATAATAATCATAACCAGTGTAGTTAGTGACGTCATTTTACTGTGATATTGAAAGGGGTGACATATGGCATAATATCTTTCCAAAGAAATGATACAGAGATTTAAAATTGACGCAGTACTTAATGTCACATCAAGACTGCTGTGTATTTTACAGAACAAATCTCCCAGATACCAGCACGTCTCGATGGAGCGCAGCATGCTGGGAGGCATCACAATTCCTCCTACAAGCAGATCGGCCACGGCCAGAGACAGGATGAGGTAGTTAGTCGGTGTGTGAAGCTGCTTGAAATGAATGACTGTTATGATCACCAGCAGGTTTCCTATAACTGTGATAATTGAAGAGACACTAAAAAGGATGTAGAAGAATATCCGTGTTTCCAAAGAATAGACAAACTTCTGACAAGACCTGTTACTAAACTCATAACAGAGAAAAGGCTTTTCCCAGATTTCAGTTTGACTGATGTTGATTCGGATATCCATTTATACAGTTCACTGGAGGTTTCCTGTTTAAAACAAGGGAGTGAAGTTAATTTCAGCCTGCAGTCACATTTTTGCATCTTTATCAAAGAATTACATAAATGATTTTAAATGCAACACAGCACAACACAACAAAGACTCTCATCCATGGTCTTACCTTTCTTTCTATAGTGAACCAAGGCTGCCCCATGGAGCAGAGAGCATACATTTATAGCACAAGAGTTTCATAACAACCTCCCTACTGGCAAATCACACAGTATTTGAGTTTCCTAGGCCCATGGGACAAAATGGGCCTGCTACCCCATTTCTTCCAGTCTATGAAACAATTTCATTATACTGTAATTCTTTCATATGTGTTCAGATCATTTGATGTGATCAACTGATTAATTTAAATCTGCTTTCACTCTGACAAACTCAATCAGCATTTGTCATATCGCATCTGTTCGGTGTTTTCAACTGCATAATGTTAATTTTAGCTTTTGCTGCTTGATAACCCTGGTGAAAAAAACAGCATATGCTGGTAGGTATGTTTTGATGCTGGAATGCTGGTTGGAATGCTGAAGCAAAGGACCAGCTTAAACCAGCATCAAAACCTACCTAACCAGCATCCCAGCATCAAAACATACCTACCAGCATATGCTGTTTTTTTCACCAGGGTATTGCAAATTGGTGTGTCTTACCATACTATTTTAATGTATTATCTTAATTCTGAACACATTAGTTTGTAGTGCAAACATTTTTTGATCGTTTACTGCATGTTGTTATTCTTCTGGTTATATAGCAGCTAATAAACCGGAAGTCTCGCCCGTAAGCTTACTTCTGCGTTTAAGAATAAGGTGGATAAATACGCTAAAAATAACAAAAATATAGTTGGAAAAAAGGTATGTTTAAAACCATAAGTTACATCTTCAAACATAAGTTTTAATTTGTTTTTAGATTAATATATAGATATATTAAACAGGCTGTACAATTTTCAACCACTTGATATATCACCGGTGCACCGCACTGCAGACCAAAACAAACGTGAGTTTCGGCTAAGCCGCTGTCCTCTGTTCGTCCACATCCCTTTTGTGCAACACATCAAGAAAACGGGATACATAGCGAAACTGAGGTAATACAATTGTGAACAGTGTCTAATGTCGATGTAAGTATCCTTCACTGGAAAACTCCAAACTGCACAACTTAACGGTCTGCTAAGAATACACTACACTATATCTTTAAATAGCAAACAGTTTTTAGCTAATTCTATATAAATGTAAAAATCATATATAGCGCCTTTAAGCTTGCAAAACACTTTTTAGTGCTCTTAAAATGTGGACATAAATGGTATTTTCTTGGAATTATTTGCGTTGTTTGCAAATAGTTTCAATGAAATATCTTTGCAATAGTTACATACTGTAGTCACAGTTATTAGAAATGCATGAATAAAAGTGTTTTGTACATCTTGCTCAGTTTAAAAGTATTTGGATCTCCTGAAATATGTACTAGGTGCTTCAGCCATAAAGACATAAAATGGACATACATGTAGAAATATTTATAAGGGCCTTTTTAAAAATCTTTTCTCATGTGATTTGAAGTGATCTAGCATTAAACATGCAGGGTTTTTTTTACATGCTTAATCAATTTAATTCATAAGGATGCATGAGAGGGGAAAAAATCAACACTGGTGAACTCAAAAGAACTTTAAATGCCAAGACATCCAGCATTTTATACAGGCATGTAATATCACATATGACATGTTTTGCACTTCTTTAAGTATAAAGGTTCAGTTAAGAAATCACAACTGCAAAATGTGCCAATCGGAACATTAAACATCAAGTAAAAACATTTGCAATTTCATTATTACATCAGTACTGTTTTTGAAGAATTTGTCTGAAAAATTGCCTTGGATAGAATAATTCTAAATGCATGTCTGAACCAGCTATAAAAGAAGGCGTACACTATGGGATTACATGTGGAATTATAATATCCCACCCAATAGAACAAGTCAAACAGCAGTGGTGGTACAGAGTAACCAATGAAGGGATCGATAATATTGCAAAGAAAAAAAGGAATCCAGAAAGTCAGAAACACCCCCACGATGATGGCTAAAGTCTTAGTGGCTTTTCCTTCTTTTTTCAATTCAGAATTCACACTCTGGATGGCCTGAACCTGTCTTTTAGCTACATGTAAGATTTTCAGGTATATGCAGAGCATGACAAAAGCAGGAACGTAAAAACAGGCCAATGACATTGCAGTAGCTGCGTCTCTGCTCATAAACATTGTGCATCCTCCATCACATTTAATGTTTGCATAGTAAAAATCTTCAACACCAAGAATATTTAACTCTAAGAAGATCATGCCAAACCCCAGAGCAGCTGAAACTGTCCAGCAGATAATAATCATAACTAGTGTAGTCAGTGATGTCATTTTACTGTGGTATTGAAAGGGGTGACATATGGCATAATATCTTTCCAAAGAAATGATACAGAGATTTAAAATTGAGGTGGTGCATAATGTCACATCAAGACTGCTGTGTATTTTACAGAACAAATCTCCCAGATACCAGCATGTCTCGATGGAGCGCAGCATGCTGGGAGGCATCACAACTCCTCCTACAAGCAGATCGGCCACAGCCAGAGACAGGATGAGGTAGTTAGTCGGTGTGTGAAGCTGCTTGAAATGAATGACTGTTATGATCACCAGCAGGTTTCCTATAATTGTGACAATTGAAGAGACACTAAAAAGGATGTAGAAGAATATCCGTGTTTCCAAAGAATAGACAAACTTCTGACAAGACCTGTTACTAAACTCATAACAGAGAAAAGGCTTTTCCCAGATTTCAGTTTGACTGATGTTGATTCGGATTTCCATTTATACAGTTCACTGGAGGTTTCCTGTTTAAAACAAGAGAGTGAAGTTAATTTCAGCCTGCAGTTACATTTTTTGCATCTCTGTCAAAGAATTACATATTAGAAGCTAGATTGATTGAATGATTCTAAATGCAGCACAACACAACCAAGACTCTCATCCATGTTCTTACCTTTTTTTCTATAGTGAACCAAGGCTGCCTCATGGAGCACAGAGCATACATTTATAGCACAAGAGTTTCGTAACAACCTCCCTCCTGTCAAATCACACAGTATTTGAGTTTCCTAGGCCCATGGGACAATCGGCTTGCCACCCCATTTCTTCTGCTCTGTGAGACAATTTCAGTATACTGTAATTCTGTCATATTTTTGCCCTCATTTAATGTGGCTGTGTGAACAGACCCTAACTCTTGACATGTATCCAATTCTGTGTTCAGATTGTTTGATTGTGTTTGATGTGGTCAACTGATTAATTTAAATCTGCTTTCACTCTGACAAACTCAATCAGCATTTGTCATATTGCATCTATTCGGTGTTTTCAACTGCATAATGTTAATTTTAGCTTTTGCTGCTTGATATTGTGTGTCTTACCATATTATTTTAATGTATTATCTTAATTATGAACACACTGGCTTGTAGTGCAAACATTTTTTTGCACAATTTCATCGTGCAGATCGTTTACTGCACAATGAAATTGAGGTAATACAATTGTAAACAGTGTTGAATGTCGATGTAAGTATCCTTCATTGGAAAACTCCAAACTGCACGGCTTAACTTTCTGCTAAGAATACACTACACTATATCTTTAAAACGCAAACAGTTTTAGCTAATTCTATATAAATGTAAAAATCATATATAGCGCCTTTAAGCTTGCAAAACACATTTTAGTGCTCTTAAAATGTGGACATAAATGGCATTTTCATGGAATGATTTGCATTGTTTGCAAATAGTTTCAGTGAAATATATTTGCAATAGTTACATACTGTAAATAGTCACTGTTATTAGAAATGCATGAATAAAAGTGTTTTGTACATCTTGCTCAATTTAAAAGTATTTGGATCTCCTGAAATATGTACTAGGTGCTTCAGCCATAAAGGCATAAAATGGACATACATGTAGAAATATTTATAAGGGCCTTTTTTAAAATCTTTTCTCATGTGATTTGAAGTGATCTAGCATTAAACATGCAGGGTTTTTTTACATGTTTAATCAATTTAATTCATAAGGATGCATGAGAGGGGAAAAAATCAACACTGGTGAACTCAAAAGAACTTTAAATGCCAAGCCATCCAGCATTTTATACAGGCATGTAATATCACATATGACATGTTTTGCACTTCTTTAAGTATAAAGGTTCAGTTAAGAAATCACAACTGCAAAATGTGCCAATCGGAACATTAAACATCAAGTAAAAACATTTGCAATTTCATTATTACATCAGTACTGTTTTTGAAGAATTTGTCTGAAAAATTGCCTTGGATAGAATAATTCTAAATGCATGTCTGAACCAGCTATAAAAGAAGGCGTACACTATGGGATTACATGTGGAATTACAATATCCCACCCAATAGAACAAGTCAAACAGCAGTGGTGGTACAGAGTAACCAATGAAGGGATCGATAATATTGCAAAGAAAAAAAGGAATCCAGAAAGTCAGAAACACCCCCACGATGATGGCCAAAGTCTTAGTGGCTTTTCCTTCTTTTTTCAATTCAGAATTCACACTCTGGATGGCCTGAACCTGCCTTTTAGCTACATATAAGATTTTCAGGTATATGCAGAGCATGACAAAAGCAGGAATATAAAAACAGGCCAATGACATTGCAGTAGCTGCGTCTTTGCTCTGAAACAGTGTGCATCTTCCATCACATTTAATGTTTGCATAGTAAAAATCTTCAACACCAAGAATATTAAACTCTAAGAAGATCATGCCAAACCCCAGAGCAGCTGAAACTGTCCAGCAGATAATAATCATAACTAGTGTAGTCAGTGATGTCATTTTACTGTGGTATTGAAAGGGGTGACATATGGCGTAATATCTTTCCAAAGAAATGATACAGAGATTTAAAATTGAGGTGGTGCATAATGTCACATCAAGACTGCTGTGTATTTTACAGAACAAAGCTCCCAGATACCAGCACGTCTCGATGGAGCGCAGCATGCTGGGAGGCATCACAACTCCTCCTACAAGCAGATCGGCCATGGCCAGAGACAGGATGAGGTAGTTAGTCGGTGTGTGAAGTTGCTTGAAATGAATGACCGTTATGATCACAAGCAGGTTTCCTATAACTGTGACAATTGAAGAGACACTACAAAGGATGTAGAGGAATATCCGGGTTTCCAAAGGATAGACAAATTTCTGACAAGACCTGTTACTAAACTCATAACATAGAGTAGGCTTTTCCAAGGTTGCTATTTGGCTGATGTTGATTTGGCCGTCCATTTACACAATTCTGGAGATTCTCTGTTAAAAACAAGGGAGTGAAATTAATTTTAGCCTGCAGTTAAATTTATGCATCTCTGTCAAAGAATTACATGTTAAAAGCATGAATGAATTTAAATTAAATGCATATAATACATATAATTCAGAACATAATCTTTGCAGAGCAATGCATAAAGCTGAAACCATGCTATTATGAAAAATTACAATAAATAAGCTCATTAGTTTAATCAAGACAGTTAATAATATTTATACATTGTATTTATATATGAAGACATGTTCATCTACAGTACATGGAAAGCTCTCATCCATGGTCTTACCTTTCTTTCTTTAGTGAACCAAGGCTGCCTCATGGAGCAGAGAGCATACATTTATAGCACAGGAGTTTCATAACAACCTCCCTCCTGTCGAATCATACAGCATTTGAGTTTCCACAGAAACCTAGTGTTCTCAACAGTCTACAACACGTGTAGAAAAACAAGAAATCGACCTGCAACCTTATTTCATCTGGCCTGTGAGATAATTTCTTTAATCTGTGATGCTGTCATATTTTCAGCTCATTTCATGTAGCTAACAGGTTAAAGGAGAACTCCACTTCCAGAACAACGATTTACAAATAATTTACTTACCCCCTTGTCATCCAAGATGTTCATGTCTTTCTGTCTTCAGTCATAAAGAAATTTTGGTTTTTGAGGAAAACATTTGAGGATTTTTCTTCATATAATGGACTGATATGGTGCCCCGATTTTGAACTTCCAAAATGTAGTTTAAATGCAGCTTCAAAGGGCTCTAAACGATCCCAGCCGAGGAAGAAGAGTCTTATCTAGTGAAAAGATCGGTCATTTTTTTTGAAAAATAAAAATTTGTATACTTTTTAAGCACAAAAGCTTGTGTAGCACTAGCTTTGGGATGCGCATCCACGGCACTGCATACTATTAAATCACGTCGAAAGATCACGCAGAATGTAGGCGGAACTACAGACCCAGTGTTTACAAAGCAAACACGCAAAGACTAAGGCTGTTTACAAACAAAAAGGTACAATGATGTCGGATGATTCTGAAGTTATAGGAGAAAATTAGATGGAGTTTTTCGCCATACTCTACCTTTTTGAGCCAGAGTACACAGACGATCAACTTAGACGTGATTTGTAACGTCGTGGACGTGCATCCCAGAGCCTGTGCTACACAAGCTTTTGTGCTTAAAAAGTATACAAATTTTTATTTTCTGAAAAAAATGACAGATCGTTTCACTAGATGAGACCCTTCTTCTTTGGCTGGGATCGTTTAGAGCCCTTTGAAGCTGCATTTAAAAGTACATTTTGGAAGTTCAAAATCGGGGCACCAATGAAGTCCATTATATGAAGAAAAATCCTGAAAAGCTTTCTTTAAAAACCATAATTTCTTCACAACTGAAGATAGAAAGACATGAACATCTTGGATGACAAGGGGGGGAGTAAATTATTTGTAAATTGTTGTTCTGGAAGTGGACTTCTCCTTTAATTTCCAAAATGTGTAAACAATGTGTCTCAATACATTCATTGTGAATATTACTCTTCATGTGTATCACACTGGTGTGTTCAGATAGTTTAGTGCACAGCATAATAAACTGATAAATTCAGATCAGTTTTCCCACTTTGGCTGGTGTTCAACAGCATGCAGTTTTAGATTTTTTTATTTAAATACATGGAACTATAATAACTTTTTAATGTTGTGTGACCATTTTAACAGTGTCCTTACTACATTTCTGTGCTTTGACCGTGGTAGGACTCTTGCTGTTTATAGAGGGTCAGAGAGCTCTCAGATTTCATCCAAAATATCTGAATTTATGTTCCGAAGATGAACGAAGGTGTTACGGGTTGGAAACGACATGAGGGTGAGTAATTAATGACAGGATTTTCATTTTTGGGTGAACTATCCTTTTAAGTGCAGATATAGATGTTCATACATGTATATAATTACAGTTGCAGACACATAGGCCTTGTCCCAAATGGCACACATCATGTGCACTTGCGGTTTTGCAGACTTACAGTGGCTCAGGCCTTGTTCCAAATTGCACCCTAAACCCTTGATGTCTTCCTCGAGTTCACACTTTTGTGAGGTAATGCTGCTTTGACCCTTCAGAAAGCTAAATTGACAAATGGGACACCCTCTATGGTCTCGTGGACTTAATGGACACACTCATGCGGTGGCCATTGTAAATTTGCAAGACCGCAAGTGTACATAAAATGTGCCATTTGGGACAGGACTTTGCTCTCAGGTGTTCACGGACCTGCTTTGACTGTTCCGATATGTCTGACGACTTGCATATAGCGGCTCATAGAAACAGCTGCTAAAAGGCATGTATACATGTCTATGGTTAGAACTACAGCTCTTAACCTGTGGTTAAGCATATTTTATGTTAGTATGATGTGTGGATTTAAACAGATTAAATAAACACCCCCCAAATGGAAATTAAAATAGTTTAACTGAAAATATCTTTGCAAAAGTGGCATCATTATTTTATATATGTGACCCTGGACCACAAAACCAGTCATAAGGGTCAATTTTGTGAAATTGAAATTTATACATCATCTGAAATCTAAATAAATAGGCTTTCCATTGATGTATGATTTGTTAGGATAGGACAATATTTGGCCGAGATACAGCTATTTGAAAATCTGAGGGTGCAAAAAAATCTAAATATTGAGAAAATCGCCTTTAAAGTTGTCCAAATGAATTCTTATCAATGCATATTACTAATCAAAAATTAAGTTTTGATATATTTATGGTAGAAAAAGTTACACAATATCTTAATGGAACATGATCTTTACTTAATATCTCAATGATGTTTAGCATAAAAGAAAAATTTCGACCCAAACAATGTATTTTTGGCAACTGCTACAAATGTACCGGTGCTACTTAAGACTGGTTTTGTGGTCCAGGGTCACACTTTGTTGTTGATGCTGTTTTTTTGTATATCAGCTAGATCTCCTGAAATATATACTTCAGCCATGTTGAATTTGTTGTCATAAAAAATGATATAAAATGAAAGGATCCTTTTTTTTAAAGAAAATCTTCTCAGGTGATTGTAAGTGATCTTTTAACACTAAACATCCAGTTTTTGCACAGTTAAAATTTATTAGAATTTAATTAATAAGAATCCATGAGAGGGGCAAACATCAACACTGGTGGACTCAGAAAAGCCCTGAATGCCAAGACACACTCATATATGCAGACACTCACATACAAGTCTTTAAAAAAGATTTGTTTTGCACTCCTTTGAACATGACGGTCCATTTAAGAAATCACAAACATTTAAAAAAAAACAAAAAAAAAAACAGATACACTGCAATATGTACCAATCAGTAGATAAAAGATTGAAAATGCATTTGCATATGATCCATTTCCCTGTTACAACAGTATTATTTTTGAAGAATTTGTCTGGAATACTCTTTTGGATAGAATGACTCTGAATGCATGTCTGAACCAGCTGTAAAAGAAGGCGTACACTATAGGATTACAGGTGGAATTATAATATCCCACCCACAGGAACAAATCAAACAACAGTGGTGGTACAGAGTAACCAATAAAGGGATCGATAATATTGCAAAGGAAAAAAGGAATCCAGAAACTCAGAAACACCCCCATGATGATGGCTAAAGTCTTAGTGGCTTTTCCCTCTTTTTTCATTTCAGAATTCACGTTCTGAATGGCCTGAACCTGCCGTTGAGCTGCGTGTAAGATCTTAAGGTACACGCAGAGCATGACAAATGCAGGAATATAAAAACAGATCAGTGAAAATACAGTAGCTCCTGCTTTACTCTGAAACACAAAGCAGCCTCCATCACAGTCAATGTTGTCATAGTAAAAATCCTCGATGCCAGTAATATTAAGCTCCATGAAGATCATGCCAAACCCCAGAGCAGCCGAAACAGTCCAGCAGATAATAATCATAACTAGTGTAGCCATTGAAGTCATTTTACTGTGATATTGAAAGGGGTGACATATGGCATAATACCTGTCTAACGAAATGATACAGAGGTTTAAAATTGACGCAGTGCATAATGTCACATCAAGACTGCTGTGTATTTTACAGAACAAATCTCCCAGATACCAGCACGTCTCGATGGAGCGCAGCATGCTGGGAGGCATCACAACTCCTCCTACAAGCAGATCGGCCACGGCCAGAGACAGGATGAGGTAGTTAGTCGGTGTGTGAAGCTGCTTGAAATGAATGACCGTTATGATCACCAGCAGATTTCCTAGAATTGTGATAATTGAAGAGATGCTAAACAGAATGTAGAGCAATATTCGAGTTTCCAAAGGATAGACAAACTTTTGACAAGACCTGTTACTAAACTCATAACAGAGAAAAGACTTTTCCCAGACTTCAGTTTGGCTGATGTTGACATGGGCATCCATTTACTCAATTCAGATTCACCGTTCTGTAAAAAAGGAAAAATATTAGACACTTGCAAACAAACTTACTGTATAGGTAAATAGTTTTTCTAATAGCTATTGATCTCACAAATAACAAATGAACAATATAACATTTGAGACAGACGTTATTCATAGCGAAAATAAAGAGAAATTAGAAACTGTACATTTCAAATAAATAATGAGAACCATACATTATTTTAATTAGCAAAGTTCAGTAGCATAACTTTGTCATCCAGGGCCTTACCTCTTTTTTGGTGGCAAAGGCACAGTATGGATCAAAGAGCCCAGATTTATAGTAACGCAAACTCCCAGTAGCCCCCGCCCACACACACACATGCTTGTCCTGACACCAATTAGATGGCCTTTTCTCCATGATGAAAAAAGGGTGTCTTTTCGCATTTAAAACAACAATAAACTTAAAAAAAGATACATCATAAAATGGCATTTAAGGGAGTATGCATACAATAAGACTTGCAAGCACATCACAATATATATTGCATCTCACTTAAAATTTATGTTGGGGTTCAGCTTGTCAATAATGCAGTGTTTTAACTAATTAACTAATTAGAGACAAATAATTAGTTGTCACCTCATCTATGTTGGAAGTCTGTGACACAAAAAGCAGCATTATTTTTTGTTTTTCAAACTGCATAGGAAAATTCTAATAATAATAATAATAATAACTTTTTTTTAAAAAAATAACTTATTAGTAAAATAAAAGTATATTTTTATTCAAATAATTTTATAATAATCAAGAACCAGATGTAAAACCTGCGGTAGATGTTATTTGTTACTTTGACCACCAGATGGCTACTAATACAATGATATACAATAGTTTCTCAAATAATTATTACATATTTACTGATAAATTTAAAAATCAGGTGAGTGGATGGTTTCAACTGATTTCCTATCTGTCACTAACAGAACTGCAGCGGTCAAACTATTTAAAATATAGTTAGTTTAACTAAAAACGCGATCATAATGCACAATATTTCCATCTAACATGCATTTTGAGGTGCAGCTCGTCATGTTAATGAAGTGTTTTCACTAGTTTGCTCACCTGGATATGTCCTTAGATTTGTGTTGGATGTCTCCACTTGGAAAGCTGTTATCTTTGGAATGGTAATATGAATATTTTATTTGTAAACATTATACTTTTGTTGCTTATTTCAGTTAATCCCATAAAACTAGCCAGCTAAAACAGTAGTAGTACTGAGAGTGTCATGTAAAAATGCCCGAAGGCATAAAAAGTGGAGGAAACTGAATCAAACTCAAACTCGTAAGTTCAAGCTATTCACTGGCAAAGACCGGTTAAATTTTTAATTTTCAAATTGTACGTCATTAATTATGTTGCATGAGCGCCCATCACTGGCAGAACCCTTGCAATGGGCTGAACTGGGACGTCCTAAGCCAGGGGTGTCAAACTCAGTTCCTGGAGGGCCACAGCCTTGCAGAGTTTTGCTTTGCTCCAACATTGCTCCAACACACATACTATGCAGTTTTCAATTAAGCCTGAAGGACTTGATTAGTTGGATCAGGTGTGTTTAATTAGGGTTGCATCTAAACTCTGCAGGGCTGCGGCCCTCCAGGACCGGAGTTTGACACCCCTGTCCTAAGCCCTTGATCACTTAGAATCTGTAATGGAGTTTATTTATTTTTTTACATTTTTCCCCTTACGAATTTGTAAGATTCGTCTCGATCGGAAGCAGTTAAATAATCGTAATGACACCACACCATAGAAGATTTTTTTTGGACAAAAATAGTTTCGAATTGGGCCACGCCCCCGATCATTGCTTTCGGGAGATGCACCCCAGATCAGGACTTTGAAGCGGAGAAGCGTGTAGGCTATCACAAATCATTTAGATCGGAACTTCCGAGCAGGTTTGCAAATCTTAATAAATATAAAAAATAAAAATAATTTAATAATTTTGGTTTATTTATGTGAAATTTAGCTAGCAGGAAACACAATTTTAATTAAGAAACACAATTTTTTAATTAAGATTTTTCTACACTCTAAAAACGTTTGGTTGTTCATTGTACCTATTATCTGAGTTAAACATTTTGGATCACTTGTTGGGTTATTCTTTAAATTTTTATTGGGTCATTTCTATAATAATGCTTAAAAGTTGTCATGCAGGGTTCTATACACTTATTTATTTTTTAGGACTGTCAAACGATTAATTGTGATTAATCGTATACAAAATACATTTTGAATTTGCCTAATATATGTGTGTACTGTGTGTAATTATTATGTATATATAAATACAGACAAATTAATGTATATATTTAAGAAAAATGTTATCTATTTTATATATAGAATTAATTATATAAAAATTGTAATAAATACATATACTTGTAAATATTTCTCAAATATATGCATGAATGTGTTCATATTTATATATACATAATAATTACACAGTACGCACACACATATTAAGCAAACTCAAACTTTTAATTTGTATATACTTGTAAATATTTCTTAAATATATACACGAATGTGTTCGTATTTATATATACATAATAATTACACACAGTATGCACACACATATTAAGCAAACTCAGACTTTTAATTTGTATGCGATTAATCGTGATTAATCATTTGACAGCCCTAATTTTGTATTTTACTTACTTTATTTTACTCATATTTTTTAGCACCTGTTTATGTATTTACACTGTACTTACAAATTGAATAAACAATGTTTAAGATTAATGTTTTAAATATAAGAACTAGAATATAGAAATATGAAATGTCAGGAAAAACTATATGATACTTTTAAATATAAAATTAAAATTGCCAGTAGATGGCAGTAGTGTGTTTTGGCTGAACTATTCCTTTAAGTGTCTTTATCAGAAACGCAAAATGAATAGGCCTAATTGTGCTTTTGAGGCCTTTCGTATGATTCGTATGCTTGTTGAATGTATTGCATTACTAAATAAAAACTATTTAAATATGTTTAACATAAAATTAGACAAATGGAAAGGGCTGAATGCTGTGCATTGCATTACATTATTATATCTTTAGTTTTAAGTTCCTCCAGGGTGTCTTGAGAAGTAACATTGTCTTTGATACTGAAAGAAGAAGTAGCTTGTTTATTTTAGGAAGAAATTCTGTTCTTGACAGACTTAAAACATGTTTGTGTAATGTTTTGAATATACATGACTTAACTGACATATTGAAACATATTGAGTTGTTTGCAAGACTGGACATTATGTATGCATGTAATGAATGGGTCTCAAAATAATAATGATACACATGGATGCACGTTGACATTCATTTGTATTATAAAGCATTACATAAATCTAATCTGCACAGTTTGTAGTGGCTCAGTATAAATAATGCATGTGTGATCTGGTTAATTTGGCATCTTGTTTACTGTGCAAAGATGAAATTATAGTCACATAGATATATAAAACATATTAGCAGGACATTCTGTTTATTTACATTCTGTTTAGAGTCATTCCTAATCATGTCTTTCCATCAAGTCAGTTTGTGAAGAATTAACTTGAAATATTTTGGCCAAAAGAATGATCCTCAGAGCTTTTCTAAACCATCTATAAAAGAATGCATACACAAAAGGGTTGCACAGAGAATTTAAATACCCAATCCACAAAAAAACGTCAAATACAGCTGCTGGTACTGTGTATTCAAGAAACGGATCTACTAGATTACAGAAGAAAAAAGGTGAGATGCTGACAAAAAATACCCCCATGATGATAGCCAACGTTTTTGTGGCCTTCCCCTCACTTTTGTTTATAGATACACCGTTTGTCTTGCCCACATGTGCTGAATGCTGTATAGATTTTGATTGTCTCCGTGCAACAAGGAGAATTTTTAGATAAATGCTGACAGCAATTATTGCGGGAAGGCCGAAAGCAAGAAATGAGGAAATGGTGCTGGCTGCTGCGGTTTGAAAGATGATACACGCTCCTTCACAGGCCACATTATCGAAGTAAAACTCCTCGGCACCCATTATGTTGAGCTGTAGAAACACCATAGCAAATCCAACAAAGGCAGCCAAACCCCAGCTTAGGGAAATCATAATGAGGGAAACGGGAGGTGTGATTTTATTCCGGTACTGAAGCGGGTGACATACAGCATAATAGCGATCGATTGAGATGAAGGATATGTGCAAAAGAGATGTGATGCATAACATAATATCAGCACTGCTGTGTATTTTACAGAATGCGTCTCCCAAGTACCAGCAAGTCTCAACAGAGCGCAGCATGCTGGGAGGCATCACAAAACCTCCGATGAGCAGGTCGGCCACGGCCAGAGACAGGATGAGATAGTTAGTTGGCGTGTGCAGCTGCTTGAAATGAATGATGGCGACAATGACCAGCAGGTTCCCACATACTGTGGTAAGCGCAATGGCACTAAAGAACAAATAAAGCAAAATCTGAATCTCTGACGGGTAGACGAATCTCTCGCACGAGCTGTTGGACGACTCAAAACACAGAACAGCCCCATGATCAATCCTAGTATGAGTTGAATTTTTTAGGTCCATCACCAGCTGGACATGTTCTGTTCAAAACAAAACAAACACACAATAAAAATGTGACTTTTCACAACTGTTAGTTAGATTATATAGTCATAATCATACAAAAACATTATAAGGCCCGAAGTTTGAACATTATTCATACCATTAGACGTTCATGACAAACCTTACCTGTCTACGCAAAAGCGAACGTGCAGAAAGCACTTATTTATATCCTCACCCCTCCTGCATTGCATCACTACTGTTACTATATCCATCATCAATCAACAACAGAAAGCTTTCCTATGAGATTTCCCTCTATTTTGATCCTGAGTTACACAAGTCAGTTAATGTAGTCTGTTAAACATTTTATTTTCTTTATTTTGGTGCTTTTATGTTCCTGGATATTTGATATTTGCGACCCTGGACCACAAAACCAGTCGTAAGTAGCATGCGTATATTTGTAGCAATAGCCAACAAAACATTGTATGGGTCAAAATTATTGATTTTTCTTTTATGCCAAAAATCATTAGGATATTAAGTAAAGATCATGTTTCATAAAGATATTTTGTAAATTTTCTACCTATAAATATATCAGAAGAACTTAATTTGGACAACTTTAAAGGTGATTTTCCTCAGTATTTTGATATTTTGCACCATCAGATTCCAGATATTCAAATAGTTGCATCTCGAACACATATAGTCCTATCCTAACAAACCATACATCAGTGGAAAGCTTATTTATTCAGCTTTCAGATGATGTAAAAATCTCAATTTAAAAAAATTGACCCTTATGACTGATTTTGTGGTCCATGGTCTCACCCCCTTGTCATCCAAGATGTTCATGTCTTTCTTTCTTCAGTCGTAAAGAAATTATGTTTTTTGAAGAAAACATTTCAGGATTTTTCTCCGTATAGTGGACTTGTATGGTGCCCTGAGTTTGAACTTGAAATGTAGCTTAAATGCAGCTTCAAACGATCCCAAATGCAGTTGTAAAGGATCCCAGCGGAGGAAGAAGGGTCTTATCAAGCGAAACAGTTATTTTCAATAAAAAGATACAATTTAAATAATTTTTAATGTCATACGCTTGTCTTGTCTTGCTCTCCCTGAACTCTGTGTATTCTGACTCAAGGCAGTTAGGGTATGTTGAAAAACTGCAATCATATTTTCTCCCTCACCTTCAAAAATGATTTTAAAATCATCCTACATCACTGCAGAAGTACCGACCCAGTCTTTGCAAAGTGAACATGGAAAGAAGATCAAACACCTTTAACAAAAAAGGTGAAACAGCGATATAGGATGATTTTGAAGTTGAGGGAGAACATGAGATGGGCGTTTTTTCGACATACCCTAACTGTCATGAACCAGAAAAAACAGAGTTCAGGCTGAGTAAGACAAGACGAGCATTTGACATTAAAAATGATATAAATTGTATTATCTATATAAAAATAGCTGATCATTTCGCTAGATAAGACCCTTCTTCCTTAGCTGGGATCGTTTACAACCACATATGCGATCGTTTGAAGCCACATTTAAACTGCATTTTGGGAGTTCAAACTTGAGGCGCCATATCAGTCCACTATACGGAGAAAAATCCTGAAATGTTTTCCTCAAAAAACATAATTTGTTTTTTACGACTGAAGGAAGAAAAACATAAACATCTTGGATGACAAGGGGTTGAGTACGTTATCTGTAAATTTTTGTTCTGGAATTGGACTTCTCCTTTAAACTAAGATGTAGAAATGGTAGAAATGTTTGTGATTTCAAAGGTTAATATGATTAAAAGTGCCCAATGGCATGATGGGATCCTTTTTTCATGCTTTTCTGGTGTTGATACTCACTCACCAACTCATATTAATGATACTTGGTATATGAAATATTAAAGTTAGATTATAGATTTAATTTATAGATCATTGCTGAAATACAGGCTTCGCCTTTGGCCTTTGAAGGACTGGGATGACTGCTGTCCTTGAAACAATCTAAATGTATGTAAAGAGAACACATGCAGTCAGTTGTGTTAATGTTGAGTTTATCTGTATGTGATTTAACCCTTTTATGTTGTTCATATTTTTGTTACTCAGCCAGTGTTCGTGGGTCTGATAGACCCGCTGCATTTTGGGGGTTTTAATTTAACACAATTAAAAAATTGATGTTAAAATACTCAACAGATGTTTACTACATCCCAACCACAAGCAATATAAACAGCCTTTTCCTTTATTAGATCACATTTATGAATTAAAATGCTACAGCCTTTTGCGGGAATGACAGGGGCAGAAGCACACAACTCTCTCTCTCACACATACACACACATAAACATAAACACAGTGCCTTTTTGATTTTTCCAGTTAAAATGGTGACATCATATTTCTGTGTCTAGAGAAATCCTGTTGTGGAAATAACTGGTGATAGTTTTACGTCTTCTTCATCTAAAAATGTTTGTGAGCTGAGGGACTTATTAAATGTGATAAACATGTTTGCAATATGTCCTGCTGTTTATTGGCACATTCACACCTGTCCTCATTAAACAACATAAGAATCACACTTGACTCTGATTGATCCCTTCAGGAGTGAAAACATTAACCTCAGTGCATCTGGAGTTGCATCATTCTGAGCTAATTAGACAATTCAGAATAATAACGATGTCCAGTGAAGTCATAAAAACAAGTTGAATGAAAATATGGATGTAAAAAATGAATAGGTAATAAAAGTATAAGCCTTTAAAGTGTCTATATGGTGTAAATGTTGTTTTTGTATTAAAAAAAAGTGTGGTCTGCAGTGGTCTGGACAATATTTAGAGCATGTGGAGTTAAAGGCATAGTTCACCCAAAATAAAAATTCTGTCATTAATTACACATCCTCATGTCGTTCCAAATCCGTAAGACCTTTGCTCATCTTCAGAACATAAATTAAGATATTTTTGATATCTTAATTTGATACCCTGCACAGACAGACATGTTCAAGGCCCAGAAAGGTAGTAAGGACATTGTTAAAATAGTCCATGTGAGATCAGTGGAGATCATTTCAGTTGCTTTGCTGTCTATGCAGGGTCAGAAAGCTTTCAGATTTCATCAAAAACATCTGTGTTCTGTAGATGATTGAAGGTCTTACAGGTTTGGAACGACATGGGGGTGAGTAACTAATGACAGAATTTTCATTTTTGGGTGAACTATCTCTTTAAATGGAAGATTTATGTAAACTTTAAAAGTCTTTTGCTCTGTTCCAAAACATTTTTGTTTATTGATGCTTTTCAGTGTTGCATGAATTGTAATGGACACTTTTTATTTTTTACAGAGCGTATCTCAATGCATTATGGAATTGTAAATTGTCTTTTAAATCTTGCATTTCTATTTTTGAGGTCTACATTAAGTGCTTCAGCAATAGCAGACTTACAGAATATGTGATAATGAATAGTCACCGAATAATCAAGTAAATAAAATATCATATCAAATATAAATTATTAAAATAATATAAAACATACTAGTTACAAATGTACTGTCAAATAGTTTGTAGCTATAAGATAAAATTCAGCCAGTAAGACTTTTTTAATTATTATTTTTATTATGCATTAAATTAGTCAAAAGTGGCAGTAAAGACACTTACAGAAGAAAACTCTTATGTAAAAAAATATATCAATGATTTCTCAGAACTATTAAGCAGCACAGGTGTTGTCAACATTAATAATAAAAATGTTTCTTGAGTAACAAATCAGCATATTAAAATGATTTCTGAAGGATCATGAGACACTGAAGACTGGAGTAATGATGCTGAAAATTCAGCTTTGCATCACAGAAATAAATCATATTTTAAAATATATTCAAGTAGAAAACAGTTATTTTAAATTGTAATAATATTTTACAAATTTGCCATTTTTTTGGATCAAATAAATGCAGCCTTGGTAAGCGTAAAAGACTTTCAAAAAGGATCACTGAGCTATGGCCAAACCAGAAAACTGAAGTAATGTATATTTTAAATGCATGGTTGTCATTTGCTGCCTCGTCATGTAGGAGGGTCAGAGAAGACGATGAAGTGTATTTAAGGGACTTTTCACTCACTGTTAATGTACCAGAATCATCTAGGCCAGAATTTCTATAGGTTTCTGTTTTGTTTCTGACTGAGACAGGCAGGATGGATTTTTCATTACAAAAATATGATTCCCCTCAGTTTTGTTTTCCTGCGATGAACAACTCTTGTCTCAAAGGCACACATCATGTGTTCGTTCAGACTGTGGTGTATCTCCTATTAGTGTTGGCGATGTTAGTGACCGTTCTAGGAAATTCGGTGGTCATCATCTCCATCGCACATTTCAGACAGCTCCAGACTCCCACTAACATCTTGGTGATGTCTCTGGCTCTAGCGGATCTGCTGCTTGGACTGGTGGTCATGCCTTTCAGTATGATCCGCTCTGTGGATGGCTGCTGGTACTATGGAGATGCCTTCTGTTTGCTGCACTCCACTTTTGATCTGTTTCTCACATCAGTGTCTATTTTTCATCTCATTTTCATTGCTATCGATCGACATCAGGCTGTTTGTTATCCGCTTCAGTATCCTACAAGAATAACCATACCTGTTGCATGGGTTATGGTGATGATAAGTTGGAGCATGGCTGCTTTATATTCTTACGGCTTAGTGTATTCAAAAGCTAATGTGGAAGGACTGGAGGAATTTATTGAATCAATATACTGTATGGGAAGTTGCACTTTGCTGTTCAATGCATTGTGGGGAGCCATAGACACATTAATAGCTTTTCTCTTGCCATGTTCTGTCATGGTGGGACTGTATGCAAGAATTTTTGTGATTGCAAAACAGCACGCTAGAAAACTCTGTGAGGCAAACCAGCATGAAAACGAGAATATGTTTAAAAGCTCTCGACGATCTGAACGCAAAGCAGCAAAAACTCTGGGTGTTGTTGTTGGTGCTTTTATTCTTTGCTGGTTGCCTTTTTTTATTAACTCTTTGATTGACCCTTACATCAACTTTTCCACTCCACTTGCTCTCTTTGAAGTGTTCGTCTGGTTAGGCTACATTAATTCAACCATAAACCCCATCATATATGGCCTTTTCTATCCATGGTTCAGAAAAACCCTTTCTCTTATTATAACATTGAGAATATTTGAACCAAACTCATCTGATATCAATGTCTTCACTGTTTGATTTCATTTTTATGTGTGCAGCACATTGATACTTTCCTTTTCAAGTCACGTAAATAAAAAACAGTGTAAAATCAGATGCCTAACCTGTGTAAAATTAATGGTGATCTAAAATGTGACCCTGGACCACAAAACCAGTCTTAAGTAGCATGGGTATATTTGTAGCAATAGCCAAAAATTCATTGCATGGGTCAAAATGATCAATTTTTTTTTCATGCCAAAAATCATTAGGATATTAAGTAAAGACTGTGTTCCATGAAGAAATTTCCTACTGTAAATATATCAAAAGTTAATTTTTGATCAGTAACATGCATTGCTAAGAACTTCATTTGGACAACTTTAAAGGCGATTTTCTCAATATTTAGATTTTTTTGCACCCTCAGATTTCAGATTTTCAAATAGTTGTATCTCGGCCAAATATTGCCCTATCCTAACAAAGCATACATCAATGCAAAGCTTATTATTCACCTTTCAGATGATGAATAAATCTCAGTTTTGAAAAATTGACCCTTATGTCTGGTTTTGTGGTCCGTGGTCACAAATCAGATCTCTGGCACACACTTCTGGTGTTAAATACTATCTGAAAAAAATCTGAATTCTGATTTGATGATTCAGACCTTTTTAAAATGTATATTTTATTCTGTTTTCAGTGTCCAAAAGTTTTTCTAAAGAATTTCTTTCCAGCAAAAGAAGGTCTTTAAAATCCTTTGCATTTATATTCTTCTCAGTGGTATTTGCTGTGAAATACATGATTTAGATTTTTTTTTAAATTAGATTACAAAGCTGGGAATTAAATATAGTGTGCATATTGTTTTTCTGTTTAAAGGGGATGTTTGTGAAATGGGCCTGAAAACATATTTAATGTTCAGGGCAAAAATAAGATATAAAAATAAGAGTGTTAAATTGTTTAATAACATTTACAGTATGTAACATGTAAAGCTTGTTTGCTTTTTATCTTTCTGTGCAGTTAACCAGACAATGATGAGATCTAATTTGATCTGTGGTACTGCATTGTGAGTCACAGAATTTATTTGTCTTTTGGGAAGATTACTAAAAGTATCATTGCCATAATAAATTCTTCTAGTAAAAAAGGATGGATTTTTCAGCTTAAATTGCATAGCTTTCAATTATACTCTACCATTATTTTTTTTTTTTTTGACAAACCAGTCTGTACATTCTTGGAAAAAAGGTACAAGCCGTCACTGGGCAGTACCCTAAAGTACAAAACCCCAAAGATACTGATTTACCCCTAAAATTGTACATATTAGTACCTTAAAGCACACGTGTCAAACTCCAGCTCTGAAGTGCCATTGTTTTGCAGAGTGTAGCTCCAACCAGCTTCAAAAGACATGCACGGAAGTTCTAGTAATACTCTTTTACAAGTACTTTAAATTCGGACAAACTTTTTTTGGTCACATACTAGCGGTGTAACGGTACCGAACCGTCACGGGGCAAATTCCAAATGGAAGTGATCATCCTTATGCCCTACTCCCTTCGAAGGGCCCTTGGAGTTTAGACTTTGGAGCGTGCAGGCCAAGTGCATGTCATTATGGATGTTTGCAATGCGTTCGGCAAACAGGGCAACGTTATTTCCTCATTATCTTCAGCTGACAACGCAAAAAAAGTGCAGAGTTCAGAGATCAGCTCCAACCCTAATTAAAACTCACCTGCCTGTTGCTTTCTAGTAACCCTTCAGACCTTGATGAGCTTGTTCAGGTGTGTTTGATTAGGGTTGAAGCAAAACTATGCAGGGCTGCGGCTCTCCAGGACCGACATTCGCCACCCTGGCCTACTGTATAGTAGGTTAGTATGTGGTTTCGGATACACCCTTTGATTAGCTGGTTCAGGTGTGTTTAATTAGGGTTGGTGCTAAACTATGCAAGACAGTGGCCCTCCAGAAACTGAATTTGACACCCTTGCTTTAAGAGTCCTTACTGATACATAAAAAAAGTACCATTGGTACTAGGAATGTCCCAAGCTGATCTCAAGGATCGTGATCGGAGGCTGATCAAGAGGTTTTTTTTAACTGATCGGTATCGACTCTTCTCAGTCTGATCCTTTTTTGGTGTTGTGCAGTAAGTGAGTTTGCCAACCACCACTAAAAGGAAAAGAAGAAGCTCAAATGTGCATGCTCAGCCACCATTAAAAACAGAAGAAAAAATATGTCCATGCATGACGCACAAAAACTAGTGAAGTCTGTTCTAGCACGTCACACACGTTAGTTTCTGTGTTCAGTACTTTTGGCGTGCCATCAAGTAAGGAAGACGGATGCACCGAAATTTTTGACCGCCGAATATGGCATTTCCAGTTTTTGGCCAAAAGAGAAAAATGGCTATAAATATGAGCCAAAAATAAAATGGTGCCCCAGAAAAGCAAAGTCTGGACAAGCAAAGCCTGCTCAAATCAGGGTTGCCAGGTTTTCACAACAAAACCCGCTCAATTGCTACTCAAAACTAGCCCAAAACTAGCCCAGTTGCATTACGAGGGGATAAAGTACACCTCTTTATTGTAAATTCATATTTCAGGGGCTAAATATGACGTTATTGGGGTCACTTCAGCCCGCAGATATCAAAAACAACCCATTTACCCAACCCAACAACCCAATTTTGTACCTTTTCTCTGAGTGTGTATATTTTTAATCTTTAATAAGTACTTGTTGTTCATTTGCTGTCCTGTGATGATGTGGGAGGGTCTGAGAAGAGCATGAATTGTATTTAAGGGCTAAACTAGACCAACTAAAACAGGATTGACTAGATTTGAGAAACACAACAGTCAGGATGGATGTATCATCACAAGAATACTATCCCACTCAGTTTTGTTTTCCTGCAGTGAACAACTCTTGTCTTAAAGGCATACATAATGTGTCCACACAGACTGTTTTGTATCTCATATTGGTGTCTGCTATGACTGTTACCATTCTAGGAAATTTGGTGGTCATCATCTCTATAGCGCACTTCAAACAGCTCCAGACTCCCACTAACATCCTGGTGATGTCTCTGGCTCTAGCGGATCTGCTGCTTGGACTGGTGGTCATGCCTTTCAGTATGATCCGTTCTGTGGATGGCTGCTGGTACTATGGAGATGCCTTCTGTTTGCTGCACTCCACTTTTGACTTGTTTCTCACATCAGTGTCTATTTTGCATCTCGTTTGTATTGCTATCGATCGATATCAAGCTGTTTGTTATCCTCTTCAGTATCCTACAAGAATAACCATACCTGTTGCATGGGTCATGGTGATGATAAGTTGGGCTATGATTGCAGCCTATTCATATGGCCTACTGTACTCAAAGGCTAATGTGGAAGGAATGGAGAAATATATTGAATCAATACACTGTATAGGACGTTGCAGTCTGCTTTTCAGTAAATTGTGGTCCGTTTTAGACACGTTAATAACTTTTTTCTTTCCTTGTTCTGTCATGGTTGGACTGTATGTTAGGATTTTTGTAGTTGCAAAAAAACATGTAAAAACAATTACTGAGGCAAACCATCATGACAATGAAAATGTGTTTAAAAGCTCTCGACGATCTGAACGCAAAGCAGCAAAAACTCTCGGTGTGGTCGTTGGTGCTTTTATTCTTTGCTGGTTGCCATTTTTTATTAACTCTGTGATGGATCCCTACATTAACTTTTCCACCCCACTTGCTCTCTTTGAAGTGTTTGTCTGGTTAGGCTACATTAACTCAACCATAAACCCCATCATATATGGCTTTTTCTACCCATGGTTTAGGAAAACCCTTTCTCTTATTATAACAAGGAGAATATTTCAGCCAAACTCTTCTGATATTAATGTTTTCACTGTTTGATTTTATTTCAGTCTCACCTCACTGTACAACACATTGGACAACAGTTGATATTTTTACACTTAGCAAAATCATTTACAACATAATGTGCAAATTGCATAAACAAAGAATAGTGTAAATTGCATGTGTTTTATCTGTGCAAAATTAAAAGATAATCTATCTGATTTTGTATCCTAGCAAAATAGGCCTGCAGTAAACATAAAAAACACTTTTTGGAAAATCTTAATTTAGTATAACTAAATGTATAAAGCACAAACGTATATATGTGTTGTGTCACATCTATTGTGCTATACTGTATGATTGTGGTGCTAGTCTTTTGGTGCATAAAATAATAAGGGACAAATTTCTATTTCTAAACATTTATAGATACAGGCCTTACTAGGTCCAAAAACTGCTCCTTCGTTTAATATATGAGGAAAGCATAAGCAAAAATAAGAGAATCCTGGCACACTGTGCCTTTTATATAAATACATTTTGCCTCACAAATTATGAAAAAACAACTTGAATTGTGATGGAATGGTCCAAACATTTCAAAATACCAGATTTTAAATCACATATAACATGCTTGTGTGAAGCTTAAAACACACTTACTCAGTAGTTTTTATACATTCAGTATAATCGCCCCGAAAGCCTTTCTGGAGAAAGGAATCCCCTTAGCATTAGGGTAGGGCTGAACTATTTCTACATTTTATTTTATTTTATTTTTATGCACCCCCCGTCCAATAAATCTCAGTATGCTATGTAACTTCTGACATGCAACAAAGTCTTAGCTTTCAGATTCTGTCTATTTTATTACGAAATATAATTAGTAAATGCAGTTTTGGCGCTAATCAACATAGCGCCACATAACGCAGTTGCCGCCACAGATCAAGCTAAGTGCTAGCCGCGGAGCTCGCACGAACGGATCGTCTCTTCCTCTTTGCGGCTAGTAAAAGCACAAACAAACATGAATGAATATAAAAAGGTATGTTGAAAAATAGACTATAACTTTCCGAAATGCACCGTATCTTTGTAATCGCACAATCAGTATTTTAACCGCGGAAAGACGTTAGTAAAGCTTGTAAACAATAGGCTAGCCTCTATCACGTAATGCTGTTTACCTCAGGAAAGTCATTACGTGTCTCTCAACTCGATAGGTAGCTAGAAAAAATTTATTCTAGAGAGTGTTTAGCTAATAATATGCTTTTTATTATATATTAATTATTTTTTAAAACTGTTCTTAAATATTTAATATATGTATAATTCTCTAAATAAATGGGAAACAATAAAAAAGCTTTTAAGAAAGGATTTATTGTAAAGTTTACAGAGTAGCTAAGTTAGAGATTTTTCTATTTGTTTGTATACTTAAATCAATATTGAATCGAATTGAGATCAGATTTGAATTAAACCACAAACTTTTTAATCAAATTGTGACTTTCTGTCAGCTCTAAATTTTATTAATCTCAATGACAGTAATTTAGATCATGAATTTTTCATCTTTGTCATGAAATAAATAGCTTAGCTTTCATGTATATGGTATTTTACACAATTTTAATTTAAACTATACTTTTATATAATAATTAATGATTGAGTAATGGACAAACCAGAATATTTAAATGATGTAACCTATTTTCTTAATTATTAATGAGTGCTTGATTGTTATTTGCTGTCCTGTGGTGATATGGGTTGGTCAGAAATGAGCATGAAGAATATTTAAAGGCCTGACTAAACTAAATAAACTGAGACTGAGACTGAGAGGATGGATTTATCATCACAAGAATACGATCCTGCGCAGTTTTGTTTTCCTGCAATGAACAACTCTTGTCTTAAAGACACATATCATGTGTCCACACTGACTGTGTTATATCTCCTATTGGTGTCTGTGATGACTATGACCATTTTAGGAAATTTGGTGGTCATTATCTCTATAGCACACTTCAAACAACTCCAGACTCCCACTAACATCCTGGTGATGTCTCTGGCTCTAGCGGATCTGCTGCTTGGACTGGTGGTCATGCCTTTCAGTATGATTCGTTCTGTGGATGGCTGCTGGTACTATGGAGACGCCTTCTGTTTGCTACACTCCACTTTTGACCTGTTTCTCACATCAGTGTCTATTTTTCATCTCATTTTTATTGCTATTGATCGACATCAGGCTGTTTGTTATCCGCTTCAGTATCCTACAAGAATAACCATACCTGTTGCATGGGTCATGGTGATGATAAGTTGGAGCATGGCTGCGTTATATTCTTACGGCTTAGTGTACTCAAAAGCTAATGTGGAAGGAATGGATGAATTTATTGAATCAATATACTGTTTGGGAAGTTGTGCTTTGCATTTCAATGCATTGTGGTCAGTTTTAGACACATTACTAACCTTTTTCTTGCCTTGTTCTGTCATGATTGGACTGTATGCAAGAATATTTGTAGTTGCAAAAAAGCACATTAGAATAATCGGTGAAGCAAATCAGCATGAAAATGAGAATATGTTTAAAACCTCTCGACGATCTGAACGGAAAGCAGCAAAAACTCTTGGTGTGGTCGTTGGTGCTTTTATTCTTTGCTGGCTGCCGTTTTTTATTAACTCTATAATGGATCCCTACATCAATTTTTCCACCCCATTTATTCTCTTTGACGCATTTGGCTGGTTAGGCTACATGAACTCAACCATAAACCCCATCATATATGGCCTTTTCTACCCATGGTTTAGAAAAACTCTTTCTCTCATTATAACATTGAAAATATTTGAACCAAACTCTTCTGACATCAGTGTGTTCACTGTTTGACTTTGGTTCTTTTTCATGTGATTTTGATCTGATGCACATTGGTCAACATTTGTTGTTTTTACACTTAGCACATGCTTTTTTACTGAAATGATGTACTGAACACAGTTCACAAATGATGAAATATGTAAAAACGCTGCAACATAGTTACACATTTTTCCCTATATATTAAATGTAAAACATCATATATAAAAGAAAATGCCCATAAATCCAGAAACTGGCAAAGATGTGTCAGTCAATCCAACTAGTAGCCTATATCACAGGTTAGGGTTACAAATCAAGTTTTTACAAATCAACAAGTGAATTAAACCGCCTACAATGTTTGCTAAGGGAAAGAGAACAGAAGACTTATTCACAGAAGCGTAATTAGAATTAGAATCATTTAAAGAATTTGTTTGCTTTTTTGTTTGTTTTTTATTGTCTGAGTTGGTGATCTTTGCTGGCCATTTCATCATTACACTCTTGGGTCTCTTCTATTAGAATGACAATACACAATAAAGACATTAAAATTGGGAGGTATTAGAATGTCAAGAGAACTGTAACTGTCATTGTGAATTTTAATGATGAGTAATTATAACCCATGTCTGAATCATACTCAGTGTTAATGTCTGTTTCATCTAGTTTGCATTAAAAAAACCCTCAAGAACAAGATATGCTTTCTTTTTTTTGCTGAGGTACTGTAAGTCTTATGTTTAGAGACATCAAATATTTGTGAATGAAAATGCCTACAAATGCTCTGAACTCGCGCTGAAGATCGAAGCTAAATCTCGTGACCCAGATGTTAAAAAATTAGCTGGGACTCAGAATACAAAAAAATTAATAAATCACTTTTCTGCTTAAATCTACATTATATAGTCAACTTTTGTCTGAATATACTGTATGAACTATAGCACATAAATGTAATGATATGTGGAAGTTATTAAAGGACAGAATGCACCAAAATATTTTAAGAGTTACAGTATTTGAACAAACTAGGTGTTCAAAAGCAACATAAAATATAAAAAAGGATATATTTTTATATAAATAAAACAGCTATATACATGTTTGTAATTCTGAGAGTAAATGTGATTTAACACATAATCTTTTTAGGTTTGGTGACTCATTGTGGGAAGATCTCTATCATGCCCGGATCAGGCTGAATTAACGGAAATGTCTTCTTTGCAACTAGTAATAGCATGAAACAAACATAAATGAACATCAGGTGTGTTGAAAGACATAGTATAACATACTGAAATGTATTGTGTCTCGTGAAATTGCACAATCAGTATTTTAACCGCAAAAAAGACATCAGTAAAGCTTGTAAACAATAGCCTGTACACATTATACATTACATTTACCTCAGGAAAGTCATTCAGTATTCCTTAACTCAATAGTTAGCTACAAAAATAACTCTAGAGAGTGTTTTGCTAACAATATGCTCTTTATTACATATTCATTATTTTTTTAACTGTTCTTCAATATTTAATATATCTAATTCTTTAAATAAATGGGAAAAATATGAAAAAGCTCTAAAGAAAGGGTTTACTGTATAGTTTACAGCATTAGTTAGAGACTTTTTTTCCATGAAAACAAAAACTGTACTGTGCCTGATGTATATCCAAATCAGTATTAAATCAAATTGTCATTTGAATTGAGAGGATTTAATCAAATCACGCACTTGTAGCTATTTTTATTCATTTCAATTGACAAAAATCCAGATCATGGGTGTTCACTGCCAGAGATTTTTATTTTATTTTTATTTTTTTTAATTAAATGATAGATTTTTCATCTTTGTCATGAGATAAATGGCATAGCTTTCATTTATATGGTCATTTACACTATTTTAAATATACTTTCATAAGATAAAAAATTATTGAGTAATGGACGAACCAGAATATTTAAATGACATAACGTAAGACTGTATATTTTCTTCATTTTTGATGAGTGCTTGATTGTCATTTGCTGCCCTGAGTTGATGTGGGAGGGTCAGGAAAGAGCATGAAGAATATTTAAAGACCTGACTAGACTAAATAATACAGCATTTTATTGGTTCTAGTTTTCTTAGACTGAGAGGATGGATTTATCATCACAAGAATATGATCCCACTCAGTTTTGTTTTCCTGCAGTGAACAACTCTTGTCTTAAAGGCACATACCATGTGTCCATTCAGACTGTGGTGTATCTCCTATTGGTGTTGGCAATGATTGTGACCATTCTAGGAAATTCGGTGGTCATCATCTCCATCGCGCACTTCAAACAACTCCAGACTCCCACTAACATCTTGGTGATGTCTCTGGCTCTAGCAGATCTGCTGCTTGGACTGGTGGTCATGCCTTTTAGTATGATCCGCTCTGTGGATGGCTGCTGGTATTATGGAGAAGCCTTCTGTTTGCTACACTCAAGTTTTGACCTGTTTCTCACATCTGTGTCTATTTTTCATCTCATTTTTATTGCTATTGATCGACATCAGGCTGTTTGTTATCCGCTTCAGTATCCTACAAGAATAACCATACCTGTTGCATGGGTCATGGTGATGATAAGTTGGAGCATGGCTGCGTTATATTCTTACGGCTTAGTGTACTCAAAAGCTAATGTGGAAGGACTGGAAGAATTTATTGAATCAATATACTGTTTGGGAAGTTGCACTTTGTTTTTCAATGCATTGTGGTCAGTTTTAGACACATTACTAACTTTTTTCTTGCCTTGTTCTGTCATGATTGGACTGTATGCAAGAATTTTTGTAGCTGCCAAAAGGCACATTAGAACAATCGGTGAGGCAAACCAGCATGAAAATGAGACCATGTTTAAAACCTCTCGACGATCTGAACGCAAAGCAGCAAAAACTCTCGGTGTGGTCGTGGGTGCTTTTATTCTTTGCTGGCTGCCGTTTTTTATTAACTCTATAATGGATCCCTACATCAATTTTTCCACCCCATTTGTTCTCTTTGATGCATTTGTCTGGTTAGGCTACATGAACTCAACCATAAACCCCATCATATATGGCCTTTTCTACCCATGGTTTAGAAAAACTCTTTCTCTCATTGTAACATTGAAAATATTTGAACCAAACTCCTCTGACATCAGTGTGTTCACTGTTTGACCTTGGTTCTTTTCATGTGATTTTGATTTGATGTCAGCATTTGTTGTTTTTACACTTCTAAAATGATGCACTGAACACGGAAGCAGAGCACAATTGATAAACCATGTAAAAACACTGGAACACAAATGAAAAACACTATATATAAAAGAAAACGCCCATTTAAACAAGCACTATAAATATGTGCTCTGTACTCAAGCGGTATGTTGTGATCCATGTTTGGTGTTAATTCTGTGTAAGGGTGATCTAAATCATAAATCTGTGAACTGGCAAAGATGTGTCAGACAGACCAACTAATGGCCTGTATCACAAGTGAGGGTTACAAATCAAGTTTTTGACAACAACAAACAAACAGTCCATCTTAATTTGGGTATATAAATATATTATGCACAAATGAATTAAACAGGCCTAAGGTGTTTGCTAAAGGAAATTGAACAGAATACATATCCACAGAATCAAGCAAATTTAGAAAGCCTTTACCATTCTAAAAATTCTGATGTGATCCTGTGCTTTGTTTTTTTTTCCTCAGTGAACATTATTTAATTTAAATCACTGTGTTATATAAAAATGGGGGAAAGTAAACAAAATGTCCTTGAGTCCTTTTATGTGTATTGAGGATCGAATATTCAAGAATTAAAACTGCGTTTATGCAACCATATAAATTACATAACAGGAAAATCATGATATATCATAAACCATGGCCTTACATTATTTTAATTTCTATAAAAACAACATCACTTTTTTGATAAACATGACACAATTATGCATTACATGCACTGTTATGCTGCATGCACAACACAGATGTATAAAATAGATGAAAGGTATTATAATAAAAATAAGTGCATGTTGCTGTTGTAAGGGCTTGTACAGGTGCTTTTAGTCAATGCAGCAGCTGGCTGGTGGTCTCACCTTGATTTCATCTTTTAATAGCAGTTGAATATAACGCTCGGTTTGACCCTCACATCCTTCAAAGGATACAGCCTCTAAATTGGGACACAGCTAAAGCATTCCAGACATGAATGTAGCGACAGTTTCATATACCCGAAATAAGGGACCTCTGGTCTGATATACAACACTGACCGCTGAATGCCATGTTTGACCTCTTTGAGTCCTTCCAGCCTGCCAAAAAAACACCGGCTCAAGCAATGGCGTAAGTTTGGGGTGGAGCAGGACTGCCTGCTCAGCTGATAAAATAACAGGCAGAGCGTTTCAGAATCCTGTAGTATATTTAGGTCGGGTGTTTTCAAATTCAAAGTGTGGGGCGCAAGAGCCCTTTGGGGAGGTGTAGACTAGGCGATATGATGATGTATATCATAGCGACAAGCTTCAGTTGAAACATTGTTTATATGTAAATGTAACTGTAGAGTGCAGGCCTGCTTATCATATTCACGTTTGCGTATTTACGTAAACACAACTGGTTAAAAGTTGAGAAAATCAAATGTGTATGAGTGTACTGGATCTGTGCATTAGGTCTTAAAGAGACAGCAGCCTAATATAGCTGCTGTCTGTGTCATTTATAGTTTATTAAACAACAAAAGAAATAGAGAAAATCACTCACTGATCTTTACTGAATAGTTTTTGTAGCCTATTTAATGCATACAGGGTAGACTAATTAATTAATTTTAATATTTGATGATGACTTAATTCAACTTCTGTAGCATTTCTTGAATACTAGGCCTACCTGAAACAACTTAAAGCACTATTCAAAGGCAGAAGAGGTGATCTGGTTCAAAAACATTAGTGGTCTAAATGTTTTTCTATGTATTTATATTGTCTGTGGAAGGCGTAGGACCCTAAAATGTTTGTCCAATCATATCACAGTCCTCGGTGCAAAGTAGGCTGTCCTATCTTTAACTTGTGTCTTTGTTGTATTGTGTTTATTTGTCCCATTGCTCTTGATTGGCTTATTTTATTATTTATTGTTTTCTTAAGTAATTGCTTAAGGGGGGTGATTATGCTCATTAACAAAATTAGTAGGTTGTAAAGTCTTGTAAACACCTCTAAATGTTGTTTATAATTGTTGCTGATGCTGATGTAATTCTTGGTCACTCCCATAAACACCACCTGTCATTTGCATTTATATAACAATATATAACAAACTGGCAGTGAGGTTCTGTTTCAGAATTTTGGATCATCAGCCATATCATAAACATGGGTCTTGAGCTCTAAGCAGTGAATATTTTCTCCATGGAATTTCTTGAACATCACTGCCTTCCCCACTGGAATACAAGCTGCTCTCGTGACTTTAATTTGAATTATGTCAATGTATTCTTGTTCTTGTACATATCTGCAATATCTGTGCTGACGGTGTGTGGAAATCTACTTGTCATCATCTCTATAACAGCTTTCAAGCAGCTTCACACACCGACCAACCTCCTTATCCTCTCACTGGCCCTTTCGGACTTCTTGGTGGGAGTCTGCGTGATGCCGGTTGAAAGCATTAGGAGCATTAACTCCTGTTTTTATATGGGAAAGTTGCACTGTCGAATCTTTCGTATCATTATGTCCGTTCTTGGATCTGCATCCCTCATGAACATCATGCTTGTAGCTATCGATCGTTATTTTGCTGTATGTGAGCCACTCATGTATATGTCCAAAATGACAGTTAGAAAAACACTGATGTGCATAAGTTTAGGATGGTCTGTGTCCTTTTGTTATAATCTAGTTCCAAAGCATTTAGGGAATTCAGACCTGACAGGAACAATTGTCTTCTGTTTAAGGGAATGTGCAGTGGCTGTCAGCAGTGCCTGGGGTCCAACCGACTTGATAGTGAGCTTCATTGCTCCGTTTATAATAATGGTAATACTGTATATAAGAATTCTCACTGTGGCCTTGAGACAAGCTAAAGCCATTTCCAATACTTCAAAGAAAAGGGCATCTCAGAAAAGTCCAAAAGCATTTAAAAAGTCAGAGGTAAAAGCAACAAAAACATTGAGTATAATTGTCTTTGTGTATTTCATTTGCTGGGTTCCCTGGTATATAAGTATGCTTAATATGAAACAATTCCAAACATCGTCTATGAGCTTCTCTGCTTTACTGTGTTTGTTTTACACTAATTCATGCATCAATCCCTTTATATATGCAATATCTTACCGTGGTTCAAAAGGTCAGTAAGGCTTGTAGTTAGCCTAAAAATATTGCAGACAGCAACTAAGCAGATGAATTTATTTCCTGAAGACTGTTAATATGAAAATGCATTTTGTTACAGAAATTATGTTAGCATTGGTGATCTTTGTTAGCCTTTTAGTCTTTATATCCTTGATTATCTTCACTTAGAATGACAGTGACAAAATACATTAAAATTAGAAAATGTTAAAATGTAAAGAGAACTATATATATATATATATATATATAACTGAATTTTATGATGAATAATTATAACCCATGCATAAATCATACTCAATGTCTATTTCATTTCTAACTAGTTTGCAGTAAAATAAACTCAAGAACATGTTATGGTTTCCATATAGCTGAGGTAATATATGAGGTCTAATATTTAGAGACAGCCATCAAATATTTGGGAATGAAAATACCTAGTGTACAAATGCCCTGAACTCAGGCGGAAGATCGAAGCGAAATCATGTGACCCAGGCGTCAAAAAAATCAGCTGAGGACTCAGAGTTTCACTCAGGAAATCCAGGTAAATTAAACATCCAAAGTGAATGTCAAAGTAAAAGACATGCCATTATACAGCGTAAGCACATAAACCTAATTGAGAAAACTTTAAAGAACAGAAGCATTTTTGATTCTGAACTTTATTCAGTGTGAAACTGTTTTTGACTTTGTCTGTGATCTTAACATTTATTTGAAACAGTCCCACACTTTCATATTCCTGACCATTCTTGGTGAATGTTTGATGTGTGTCAGTAAAGTAAATAATAAAAACTGTCTGATTTTATAAATGAATGTGTCTATTAGTTTGGGTGCTGTGATTTCCGCATTTTTTCATTTTGCAGGTGCGGTAGAGATCGGTAAACATTATTAGTCTAATGAACAGTAATTACTAGTTAGCCTACTAAAAAAACACTAACTATTAAGTGATAGAGGCATGTAGCCACTATATAAGCCGATATATTTTATTATAAGCCAATATATTATTATCGGTAGATCTGAAAGATGCATACCAGATACCCCCTCATCACAGACCATTCTTGAGATTTGCATTTAAGCAGGTGGCTTATCAAATACAGTCCTACAATATACAGACATGCGGACTGTCTCTGGCACCACACACTTTTACGAAGTGAATTACCTCAACAATTGGGTTGTGTTATGCTGGGTACCCAGAAATCAACGCGACACGGCGCTAAAACATAAAACTGCTTATATACCTCAAGATCTTATTCCTTCCTCTTTCACTGCTTCCACTTTTTTTCGGCACACATAAAAACTACAACTGCCAAAGTGTAATTCATTGTGCTCTTTTTGTTTACTGATAACGATGTGGACGACGTTTTATTCTTCTATAGTAACATGCATATGTACATACGTACATAGCCTACGAGTCAATAGGTGTCACCATGGTATAATTTACATGCATGTTGTACCCAAGTTTGTTAGATCCCTGTTGCACAGTGTGATCAGCATTATACAGTCCTACAATATACAGACATGTGGACTGTCTCTGGCACCACACACTTTTACGAAGTGAATTACCTCAACAATTGGGTTGTGTTATGCTGGGTACACACCACAAGATAATCGGGCTGATTTTGGGCCAATTTCTCCCCTTCCAACAATCCTAGGTAATGTCCCAATTATCTTGGTGGTTCTAAAGATTATCTTATCACATTTTCCTGTGGTGTGAGGTGTGCTCGGAAAAACGTCAGAGGTGCCTCGATCGTGAATTGTAAATATTCACCATTGAATATTTATGATTCAAGATCGGGGTATCTCCGACGCTCAAAAATCCTGATGCGTGGGGGGAGTTTATTACATGAAACGAAGCAATATCCAATCGGAATTCCTGTGTTCACAGTTGGGACTCTGGTTGAAAATCTGTTGGTGTGTGTTGTGCTGTTTTGTCACATCGCAGCACACCACACACTATAGAAGCAAAATGGTTAAATCTAGGATTTTTTGTCCTCATGTCTGTGGTCTCTTAAGCCCTCTACACACCGCATGATTTTCGGCTGTCCCAGACAAAAGATTGGCATCATAAAACAATTGTGACGATTTCATTGATCGTGGCTCATAATCTGTGGTCCTATGTCTTACAGTGAGAGAGGTTCAAAAAGGCTGTTGTCACGGTCTTGTGACCAAAGATAGCCTATGATAATTTTCTGACAGTGTCAGAAATTTAGCCTGATCATCGCAAAACTGCTTATATACCTCAAGCTCTTAGTCCTTCCTCTTTCGCCACTTCCACTTTTTTTCAGCACACATAAAAACTACAACTGCTAAAGTGTAATTCATTGTGCTCTTTTTGTTTACTGATGATGATGCTGATGACGTTTTATTCTTCTATAGTAACATGCGTGCATACATACATATGTACGTAGCCTACGAGTCAATAGGTGTCACCATGGTACAGTTTACATGCATGTTGAACCCAGGCTTATTAGATCCATGTTGCACAGTATGATCAGCAATGATCTTATAGAATTTCTAAAATCGTGCAGTGTGTAGAAGGCTTTACATTTTGAAGATCTTATAAGACTTTAAAAATCTTAGTGTGTACCCAGCATTAGCCAGATTAGAGCAGGAGCTTCTCGCTCACAGTGGCTGTTGCTCAGCCACCAGGAGCAACTTGGGCTGAAAAAAAATTTAGCCAAGAGCTCTCTGTCTCCCAGTCAAATAGTTGTCTTCCTGGGGACAGTTATCGACTCTGCCCTTCAAATGCTGGATGATTTTGAAATAATTTTTGAAGTTAATACACAGAATTGTTTACAACCGCATTTGGGATCATTTGAAGCCACTAAGCTGCATTTTGGAAGTTCAAACTCGGGGCACCAAAGAAGTCTATTATATGGAGAAAAACCCTGAATAGTTTTCCTCAAAAAACATAATTTCTTTACGAATGAAGAAAGAAAGACATAAACATCTTGGATGACAAGGGGGATAGTACATTATCTGTAAATTGTTGTTCTGGAAGTGGACTTCTCCTTTAAGATATTTTAATGAAATCCGAGAGCTTTCTGACCCTGTATAGACAGCAATGTAACTGAACTGTTCCCAGGCCCAGAAACATAGTAAGTACGTCAGTAAAACAGTCCATGTGACATCAGTGGCTCAACCGTAATTTTACAAAGCTATGAGAATACTTTTTGTGTGCAAAGAAATCAAAAATAACAACCTTATTCAACAGTTCTTCTCCTCCAAGTCTTCTGCCATTATCAAGAGTACCACAAAGTCTTAAAACACTGTTTAATTTGTGTCATAATTCTTTACTTAATTGCTTGAGAGGTAATATGCTTACTATCAAAATCAGGAGGTCGTTGTTTATGACTGTAGCTAATGCTGATGTAATTCTTGGTCACTCCCATAAACAACACCTGTCATTTGCATTTATATAAACAAAGTGGCAGTGAGGTTCTGTTTCAGAATTTCAGATCTGCAGTCGTATCATAAACATGGGTCTTGAGCTCTAAGCAGTGAAGACTTTCTCCATGGAATTTCTTGAACATCACTGCCTTCCCCACTGGAATACAAGCTGCTCTCTTGACTTTAATTTGAATTATGTCAATGTATTCTTGTTCTTGTACATATCTGCGATCTCTGTGCTGACGGTGTGTGGAAATCTACTTGTCATCATCTCTATAATGGTTTTCAAGCAGCTTCGTACACCAACCAACCTCCTCATCCTCTCACTGGCCTTTTCGGACTTCTTGGTGGGAGTCTGCGTGATGCCGGTTGAAAGCATCAGGAGCATTAACTCCTGTTTTTATATGGGAAAGTCACACTGTCGTATCTTTCATATGATTATGTCTATTCTTGGGTCTGTGTCACTCATTAATATCATGCTTGTAGCTATGGATCGTTATTTTGCTGTATGTGAGCCACTCATGTATATGTCCAAAATGACAGTTAGAAAAACACTGATGTGCATAAGTTTAGGATGGTCTGTGTCCATCTGTTATAATTTAATTCCAATGGATTTGGGAAATTCAAACCTGACAGGAACAATTGTCTTTTGTTTAAGGGAGTGTGCCGTGGCTGTCAGCAACGCTTGGGGTCCAGCTGACTTGATAGTGAGCTTCATTACTCCATGTATACTGATGTTAATTCTGTATATAAGAATTCTCACTGTCGCCTTGAGACAAGCTAAAGCCATTGCCAATGCTTCAAAGAAAAGGGCATCTCAGAAAAATCCAAAAGCATTCAGAAAAACAGAGGTGAAAGCAACAAAAACATTGAGTATAATTGTCTTGGTGTATTTCATTTGCTGGGTTCCCTGGTATATAAGTATGCTTAATATGAAACAATTTCAAAAGTCGTCTTTGATCCTTTCTGCTTTACTGTGTTTGTTTTACACTAATTCATGCATCAATCCCTTTATATATGCAATATCTTACCCCTGGTTCAAAAGGTCAGTGAAGCTTGTGCTTAGCTTAAAAATACTGCAGACAGCAACTAACCAGATTAATTTATTTTCTGAAGACTGTTAATATGAAAATGCATACTTGTTGTTATTATGTTTCCATTTGTTGGACTTTTAGTCTTTGCATACTTGATTATCTTCGTTCAAGACATTGTAAAGATAACCGTGAACTTTAATGATGAACCAATGCGTGAATCATATTAAATGTCTACTTCATTTCTAACTAGTTTGCAGTAAAATAAACTCAAGAATAAGTTATGGTTTGTTTTTAGCTGAGGTAAGTCTTATATTTAGAGACAGCCATTAAATATTTGTGAATGAAAATACCTAGTATACAAATGCCCTGAACTCAGGCGGAAGATCGAAGCGAAATCACGTGACTCAGGCGTCAAAAAAATCAGCTGAGGACTCAGAGTTTCACTCAGGAAATCCAGGTAAACTCTGCTACGAATGTAAATATTACAGCAGAAGAATTGTCGTTGTACACAGTGTAAGTACATTGACTTAATTAAGAAGGACTTTGCAGACAAAGTCACTGATAAAATGAACAGAAGCGTCGCTAATTCTGAACTTCATTCAGTGTGAAACTGTCTTTGACAGCGCGTAATCTCAACATTTATTTGAAGCGGTACCACACTTTCATATTCATGAAACTTGATGAATGTTTGGTGTGTGTCAGTGAAGTAAAAATAAAAACTGTCTGATTTTAGAAATTAATGTGTTTGTGAGTTCGGGCGCTGTGATTTCCGCATTCTTTCGTTTTGCAGGTGCAGCAGAGGTCGGTAAACTAGTCAGGTGAACACGGTCTACTAGTTAGCCTGCTAACATTTGAACAACACTAGCTATTTTCATGTCATTCATGAACTTTTAAGAGATATTTCAATAAAGCGAGGCACGTCGAGCTGCATGTGGCAAGTTGTCACCATGGGAACGGCACATTATAGGCTGTTCTGGGCTTTAAATATGATACTTTGTATAACATTGTAGCGTTTACAACACATGCCAGCTTGCCTACACGTGACAGTGATGAAAAAAAAAAATGAAATTTAAATAATTAAACTTTTCCGTTTAAATGTTTTTAAAAATATTTTCAAAAATATTTTTAGAGTTCTAGTATTTGATACAAACTAGGTGTTCCAAGGAACATAAATATATAAAAGGATATATTATTATGTTTTATATATAAAACATCTACACTATATACATGTACTTGTTTGTAATTCAGAGTAAATGTGATTTAACATGTAATCTTTCTAGGTTTGGTGACACATTGTTTGAAGATCTTAATCATGTCTGGATCAGGCGGAGTTGATGCCAATATGTTGGCGCAAACTATAGGTTCAAATATCCAGAGAATAACATTGCTAAGTGAGTAATTTTATTACATCCATCCTTATTTATGTGATGTGAAGACTGATGATCATAAATGCTAAACCACTATACATTTAATATATAATATATTGCATAACCATCCATTTTGGCCTAAAGCTAACTAGAAGGTCACTGGTTCAGTCCTTGATCTGAATGTTGTCTGTATTTCGGTTACTCATTTTAATGAGAAAAAAAAACAGACCTACAAACCACAACATGCAAAAATGTGTAGGTGAATTTATTATGGAAATGAATGGGAACCATAATAAACACTTTTACATAAACTAGTAGCACAGGAGGTGTTTTTGAGATGTTGTCATTGTTTTTAACAGCTAATGAAATCCAGCAGATGATGAGACATTTTGGAACAGCACAAGACACTACTGATCTGCGACAGACATTGTGAGTCAAACACTAGCAGATAGTTCAGTTCCCTTTAATTGACCACACATTAAAATATATGTCAATCCAATTGTGTTTGTATTTGTCAAAACCTACAGACAGGAGAAACAGCAGCAGGTCAATCAGCTTGCTAAAGTGACAGACAAGTACATGAAAGAATTCAGTGCTTTACCTGTGACCACAGAACAGGTACTGGATTTTTACTGTGCCCACCATATCACCTCATATTTCACCATATCTACATACATCCATGACGGCACTTAAATAGACTTATATTTAAATATGAATGTGTATAAGCTAGAACATTCAACATTCAGAACTTTCTGATTTAAAAATAAATAATAGATCCTGACATATGACATTATTTAAATGGATAGTTACCTCGAAATGTAAAATTATATTCGCATTTACTTACCCTTATCGTTCCAAATCATATTTTGTCTGTGGAACACAAAAGATATTTTGAAGAATGTTGGTACAGTTTTGCTACAAATTGTCATTTCTGGGTGAACTATCCTATCCTACAGTTGTGCTCAGATGTGACGTTCCTCTTTTCTCACACAGCGACAAAGAAAAATCCAGCGAGAACGTCTCATCAATGAGTTCTCCAACGCGCTGGCCGTTTTCCAAAAAGCTCAGCGAGAGGTAGCGAAGAAAGAGAAGGAGTTTGTGGCACGTGTCCGAGCGAGCTCGAGGGTTTCAGTAAGTTTCATCTGTTAGAGTTGTAGTAAAAGAAATACATTAATGAACTAATATTATATACCCAGCTGAAGATTAAATCCTAAAATAATTTACACAAACGCTAATATCTAATTTATTAGATAAATGCTAATATATTCTTTTTCATAGCTATACCGTGTTATTTTAATATCTTGTATTTGCTATTATAATTTTTGTTAGTATTTTGAATTAGATTTTATTTTACTAGTTTTTAAGTTAATTTTAGATGTTTCTAATTTTGTTGTGCTTTTGTTGTTTTAGTTTATTTAATTTCATATAACATTTTTTATGGTTTTAATTCTAGTTAGATGTAATAACCCTGGTTATAAACACTACTTAAAGCCACATACGTCTCCAGATAGGATGCATCGAATGTTTGTTTAAAAAGCACGATTGAAAATCACTATTTTGTTGCAGTACCATTTTGTACTGCAGATGATAGCTTGCTTAAAGTATAATAGTGTGCAGAATAGACATATTACTTCATTGAGTAATAAAAGACAGCGGTGACATGCTGGCACGTTATTATGGTTTTCTGTACATTTTCTCACAATCCTCTATCTGCCCACAGGCTGGTGATACAGATGATGGGTTTGGAGGGTTTTCATCACCCTTTCGAAGGTTAGATCCATTAATATTATGTGTCATATTTATGCATTAAAACTTGAATGTGTATCTCCAACTGTCTGCTTCTGTGTGTGCTTTCAGTGATGTTCATGCTCAAACTCAGAGCTATGAAGATGCCATCACAGAGGAAGATCTGCAGCTCATTCAGGAGAGAGAATCAGCAATCAGACAGCTTGAGGTGAGACACGTTCAACAAAGAAGAACTAATTGACGAGCTTTGTGCTTACATAATGTAGTGCTATTTGAATGGTTGTTTTGCTGTGCAAAAACATTTAGGCATGTGTAAAACACACTTTCTTGTTTTTCAGTCGGACATTACAGACATTAATGAAATCTTCAGAGATCTGGGCATGATGGTGCATGAACAAGGAGACATGATTGGTAAGATCAAAAAGATACAACTAGACTTTTACACTTTGTTTATAAAAACCAAGCAGATCTCTCTACAGTAATGCTAGGTTGTTCGGGAGGTTGCCAGATAACTGCCCCAAGTCAAAATAGTTAAACCTGAAATCTCTTTGATATTAGGCCTGTATTGGTTTCTTACAAATAGTGAGTCCAAAACTGTTTCAGAATGACTCGTTTGAGTTCACACACTTGAGTTCAGTAAAAAGCATTCATATCATTAAACAAAACGAACATTGATGTCAAACCAACTTGGTTTGCGGCAGAAGGTCTAATGTGCTCATGTATCATTTCATTGTTGAAAAGTAAACACATGGTGGCTGTCCTGTGACTAATAAGCCAAAATCTTGTGGACTGTAAACAAATTTCTGCTTTAGACAGGGTTAGTAATATTTGTCTGTCTGTATATGAGCAGCCTGTTGTCATTTTACAACAATATTTTGCTATTTTTTTCTGTGTAGTTGCAGCGAAATTCAGGCCTGGAGATTTTCTGTTAAATAAAATAAAATATAAAAAGTTAAAATAAAAATTCAGGCCAGGAGATTTCCTCTTAAATGAAATAAAATATAAAAAATAAAATGAAATAAAAATTCAGGCCTGGAGATTTTCTGTTAAATAATATAAAATATAAAAAGTAAAATAAAATAATACATTTAAAAAAAAAAATCTGGTTTGTTTAGACTTTAGGCTTTGTTAAGATTTGGCGCTGAGGGACTGTCTATTGAGTGATGAAACTCTTAGACAGGAAAGTGCAATTAAAGGTGTTAAAAATGGAGAAGCAGATGCTGATAATGAAGACCTGCGAGGCTTCACACAAACCAGCTCAGTGGGACTGTTTTGTTTAAGCACTAAACTTTTAATGATAAGACGTATTAGCAAGGTCATTGTGTTGTTTACGTGTGTGATATTTCATCCAAATTACAAGAGTTTGCATCATTGCCTGTGCTGTCCACCAACACTTTGACATGCATACCTGAATGAATGATGAAATAGTGCTCACTAAACGATTTTAAATGAAATTCTGAGGAAATTTAATAATATCCAAGAGGACAATGCATTATGCATGTAACAATGAATACTAATTTTTGATGATAACAGAGTCAGAAAAGAAACTAATTCAGTGTTTAACTGTTAAAGTCATTTCTCTGTGTATCTCCATCCCGTCTTGCAGACAGTATAGAGGCCAACGTATCAAACGCAGAGATCAATGTGCAGACAGCCACACAACAGCTGAACAGAGCAGCAAGCCACCAGGTACAGCATGTTTTTACTAATGACCAGTCATTCACTCACCCTTACATCATTTGAAACCCATATTACCTTTTTTCTTCTGTGGAAAACAAATCAAGAAATTGAGCCGAATGAAAGTAGATTGAGACAGACACTATCATGGATGAAAACGCACCATAAACATAACCCATATGATTATATGAGCTATATTCCAATTCCTCTTAGGTCATACACTAGTTTTGCATGAGAAATAGATGCAAATTTAAATTGTAATTTGTTTGTAAGCTTCTTTTGCACTGGGATGTTGGAGTCCATGTACTTGTACGGCCTACTTTGATGATGGTTTATTACATTATATTACAACTCAAGGAAATTTTGCATTATTGGACTAATTTTTAATCACCTTTTAATTGCTTTCACTTTTTAATTAAGTTTCAATTTACTGATCTGCTATATAAGTAGCTGCTTCTTCTTCTTCTGAGGCAAAACTTAGTCAGTATCTCCTCCTAGCACTTTAAAGCCACAACCACCAAACTCAGGTCAGACCTTCAGACTGGTCTGAAGTTAGTTGCTATATTTTTCTAACTGATCTGGCTTACGGTTTTGAAAAAACACGCTATCAAAACCACCTAAAACTCCCTACTTAAAAAAAACAGCTAAAACCAGCACAAGCTGAATGGCTGCTTTGGCTGGTCTCCCAGGCTGGTTTTAAAGTGGTTTAAAGTGGTTTTGACCACTTTTTAGCTGGTCAGGCTGGTCTTAGCTAGCCAAGCTGGGAGACCTGCTAAAAGGCCAGCCAAGGTTAAACCAGCTATTTTCAGCTTAAACCAGCTAAGACTAGACAACCAGCCTAGGCCTAACCCTAACCCTGACCCTGGTTTTAGCTGGTTTAAACATGCTAATCATGTTAGAAACATGTTAATCATGCTAGCAACATGCTAGTAACTTGCTAATCACGCTAGCAACCTTCTAGTAACTTTGCTAATCAGGGGTGCGTTTCCCAAAAGCATCGTTAGCCAACTATGGTCGCAAGTTCCATCGTTACCAACATAGTTCAACGATTCAGTGTTTCCCGAAACCATAGTTCAAACGAACATTCGCAAACAGCGTCACAAACTTACGTGGTTGGAACTACAGCTCTCGACCTGTGGTTAGAAGCATAGTTCCTTGTTAGTAAGACATATAGGCTCTAAGCAACGGTTTTGAATAGTGCGCATGCGCATAAATGCCTGCGGGAGCCAAAAAATAGTATATTAGTCATCAGGTGCAATGTTTAATATAGCTGCATTTTAGAGATCTCTAATAAGTTAAATAGCATAAATTGTTACTCGGTGACGTCACTAACAACATCATTAACAACAGCCCTACATTGTTGAACACTGTTCAACATTGACTAGCTAGTTCGTTTCCACAACAATGCATCGTACTATGGAGATTAATCAGTGAGTTACATTGTTGTACGGGAAATGCACCCCAGGCTAACAACATGCTAGTAACATGCTAATCGTGCTATTAACTTGATAACCATTCTAGCAACATGCTAGTAACCTGTTAATCATGCTAACAACATGCTACTAACATGGTAGCCATGTTAGAAACATGCTAGCAACATACTAATCATGCTAGAAACATGCTTATCATGCTAACAACATTGTAATCAGCCTATAAAAATGCAAGCAACAAGCTAATAATGCTACAACATGCTAACAACATGTTAAATCATGTAAGCAGTGTGCTAAATCATGCTAGCAACATCAACTTTCATACTTTTACAACTGCTTCAAACTTTCAGGCTAGGCTTTCTCAAGCCAACTCAAATTTTGTTTTCAAACTTTACTCATCTAGTTACTTTCTGAAGTTGATTATTTATATTACTATTAAATTCAATATTTTAAAATTAAATCTACAACAATTAATTAAATGTGTTATTTAATTAACATGCTAAATTCACAGCTTTATTTATTATTGTTTTTATTATTATTATTATTTTTATTATTGTTATTGTTATTATTATATGAGTGACTCTCATTTGTTCTGTTCACTGTAGACATCATTCCGCAAGAAGATTTTCATCCTGATCGCTGTTCTGATTGTGGCAGCTGTCATTATTGGTTTGATTATCTATGCTTCTGTCAAAAAATGAGTTGACATCTTCTGATGTCCCACAGCGTTTGCACTGGCATGTTTGTAATCAGTACTGGAGGTTTGTCAGGTTTTGCTTTCCAAATGCAGTTAAGATATTGCAAGTTAAGCTCTTTGGATGGCATGTTTGGTGTGTGGTTCATTACCACGTATTTTAACTCCATTTGTTAAAGCATAGTCAACACTGACTGTACATAGACCTTAATTTGTGTTTAAAATTATTTAAATGTTGTAACTGTTAATAGAGAATCTTTCCAGCTTTGTGCATTTTTCACCCATCTGGTTTATAGAAGCTGCCAATCCTGATCGTAAAATATGCTAAATATGAAATTTCAGTAGGTGACAATGGCACAAATGAATGTTTTTGTCTCTGACAGTCAGTATGAAGCTGCTGCTATAAAGGTGGATAAGTGTATTTCTCTTTTAAACTGCTATCAAACACTGTATTTGAATAAAAAAAAAAAAAGAATGCACTACCAGACAAAACATTAGTCTAACTTAATAAATTATATAAATATCCTAATAAATAATAAGTAACATTTGATTGGTAGTGTAGTTTCAGATAGATAGATAGATAGATCTAACAACTAAAAATGAAGCAAAACAAAATTATATATATATAGTTTTTATTTTTAAAATAAATTTTAAACTACTGCTGATGAATTTCTTTTAATCATGAGCCATGTATCCAGTCAAACGTGCCAAAATGTCTTTGTAAAATTATGCTGAAATAGATGCTACAGTTTCAACAAACCCAGCAACTTTAGCAACTAAATTTTTGTCTCAGTGATGTTGTGTACAAATGTTATGTGACCTAAAAAGACTACAAAGTGTTAAACAGTTAATCATTAAAGGGAACTATATGACACGTTGTGACAGGAAATAACCACTAGATGGAGACAATGTCAAATATGGAGTTGCATGTTGGGCTCTAATGACAGTCGATTCACCTTTGACCTGCTCACAAAGGCTGAAAAATGAGTAACAAATGCAAAATGCTTGCTAAAGGGCTGCCTAATTTATTGTGTAAGCAATAATTTATCTTCTTTTTGTCATTTGTCATATTTGAAAAACATTTTTCTTTTTTTAATTATGTAAATAATGTTGAATCACCTTTTCCCAAAACTGAAATGCTGCTGTGGAAATAAATGAAGACAAATACAGTTTTACATATGGATAAACACCAGAGGTGTTTGTTTGTTTGTTTTTTGATCTTTGAAGTGTGAGTAACTCAATTTGGTGTCCATTCTGAGTCTGAATTAATATTAAAAAAAATAGACAATATAGGTAGTAATTGGTTCTGGTCAATCAGACCAATAAACTGTTTGATTTTCTGTATATTTGTAGCAGTTTCATGTATTTTGTTCATTCTTCTAATGAACCTCTTCAACTGCTTTGAATAAAAGTGCCAAATTACTAAACCAAATTTGATAAATATCAGATGTAAACTGAAAAATGTCCTCCAGAAGATAGAAAGCACATAGATTTTTCTTTTAAAAGTGAAAAAGAAAACACTTGAAAAACACTGCAAAAAATGCTTTTCTTACTTAGATTTTTTGTCTTGTTTCCAGCCAAAATACCTAAAAATTCTTAAATCAAGAAGGATTGTCTAGACAAGCAAAAATTATTGTCTTGTTTTCAGAAAAATGTTGTTTTCTGCTTGAAATAAGATTATTTTGCAAACCTCATTGGCAGATTATTTAGCTTGTTCTAAGCAAAAACTCACTTCATTTTGACTTGTTTTTCTGCTTGTCTAGACAATCCTTTTTTTTTTGTTGTTAACAATTATTTTATTGAATAGTCATTTCAGAATCGTACAAAATGCAACATATTAATTTAGACAACTTATTAATTTAAACCCCCCCCACCCACCAACCCACCAGGTAGACTTATACTGTGCTGAGGAAATACAAGACATTGCACTGGAGAAAGGTAATACTTAGTCACAAGAAAAATAAAAAATATACATAAATACAAAAGACAATATAGCACACAACTGTGCTCGCTGCAACCCGAGTTCGATTCCCGTCTCGAGTGTCTTTTGCCGATCCCACCCCCTTCTCTCCACCCAATACTTTCCTGTCTTCTCTCTACTGTCCTATCTAATAAAAAAGGCATAAAAGCCCCCCCAAAAAAATATTTAAAAAAAATCTAAATAAGAAAAGCATTTTTTGCAGTGTTTTTCATCCTGATTTTCACACTCAGTGAACGTCATAGTGATTACATGCAAAAATGAAGATGTAATTAGCATGAACTCCCAGCAGAAGCGCATTATTAAACATTTGCTGTCGAGGGGAGGAGACATTTACATATAAAGAATCAGCAATGCGTATTATTTGCCATCGCAGGTTGGTGTCATCCTGCTCACTGGGAACAATGCAAACCCTTTACAGTTTGAGACTGGACTCACTCTGCTGGAAATACAGATATTAGATTCAAATTCATTGTTGCTTTGCTCTATACAATACAAGAAGGAAGACTTGATGTCTCTCCAAAGTACTTCACACATCATGAATCTAACAGCAGTGAACCAAAGCGATGTCTGTCAGGAATATTCGTGTGCAGAGAGATCTGTTTCTTTATCTGTCTACGTGATTCTGTATGTGGCCGCAGCAGCTGTGTCTCTTCTGACCGTGTGTGGAAACCTGCTTGTCATCGTCTCTGTTAGTCACTTCAAGCAGCTCCACACACCTGCTAACATCCTCATCCTCTCTTTGGCTGTGTCTGATCTCCTGGTTGGGGTTTTTGTGATGCCGTTTCACTTATCTTGGCTTATTGAATCATGTTGGATTTCTGGACCCGTGATGTGTTCGGTTTTCAATTTTGTGACTTTTCAGGCAACAAGCTCATCTGTTCACACTGTGGCTTTAATAGCGGTTGATCGTTTTTTGGCTTTGAGTTCTCCTTTTGTTTACTCCGAGAAAATCTCAACCACTGTGATCTGCATAGCAACTTTAATAAACTGGCTGTTTTCACTCTTTTATAACTTCACAATTCTTTACGTTAATGGAAACTTTGCTGATGTCACATGTCCAGGAGAATGTCTTTACATTGTAGATGAGGTTTCATCCCTCATTGATCTCATAGTTGTCTTTCTTATGCCTTGTACACTTATTATAATATTATACACTCATGTTTTTGTCATTGCTAAGAAACATGCGACTGCTATAAGAGCCCTTCAAGTCAAAAACAGAGTCAGTGACAAATCAGAGCGAAAAGCTGCATTAGCACTCGGGATTCTGGTGTTTGTGTTTCTCTTGTGTTTACTGCCATATTATATTTTTTCATTAACAAATTTCTTACGAGATGACTCATTTTCTAATGTTATCAACAGTGTTTTGATTCTCTTTTATCTTAATTCCTCGATCAATCCACTTCTCTATGCTCTGTTGTATCCTTGGTTTAAGAAAAGCGTAAAGATCATTCTAACTCTTAAAGTATTGAACACAGACTCCTCTCTGATGAATGTGCTCTCATTAAGCTCTTAATGAGGAGCAATGTATTTCAAACAAACATCTGTCCTCAGTTTTCTATTGTTTATGTTTTAGTGTTTCCTGATGTTCCTTTTCATCATTGTTGTGCAATAAAATTGAGTTTTCATATATTTTGATGAATAAAACTAGACATGTTATTAAAGAAGCATGAGCTTCCTTATTACATAGACAAACCCCAAGCCAATTATAATAAAAGTTAAGTTTCGTATGTTTTTTGGTAAAAAATCTTTGGTAAAAACATGCAGTATAACATTTAAAATGTTTATCTGCATAGTCTAATTCTTTTCTGAATATGTAATAAGTAAAACATTAATGTTTTAGGCCATCATCCTAATAGTAGAACAGTTTACATTATTATTCGACATCTAGGCCATAGGTTTGGCTTATTACAAAAAGTAGTCAAACTATACAACAAAAAATATATATGCGTATACAGACATGTATAAATCTTGCATCTCTTAGCCTCTCGGTTAAAATCTTAAGTACTCAAACATCTGTTTTTCTTGTTTACAAAGATCATTTGTGACCCTGGACCACAAACCCAGTCTTAAGTAGCACGGGTATATTTGTAGCCAAAAATACATGGTATGGGTCAACATTATCGATTTTTCATTTATGCCAGAAATCATTAGAATATTAATTAAATATCATGTTCCATAATAATATTTTGTAAATTTCCTACCGTAAATTTTGATTGGTAATATGCATTGCTAAGAACTTAATTTGAACTTTTTGGCAGGATTCTTCTGCCATTTCAGAAGCTAAATATCACGTTATTGGGGTCGCTAATACCCACAGGCATGAAAAACAACCCGTGGCAACAGTGTTAAAATAGCCCAATTCCACGGGAAACGCGTGGACTTGGCAACACTGGGCTTAACCCAGCGGTTGGGTAGAAAACAATAACCCAGCGCTAAAAGTGACCCAGCAACTTAGTTACAGAAAAACTACCCAGCACCTGGGTCAAAAAATATTAAAAATACAATAAAATGACCCTAACAAGTTGAACTCAGCATTTGGGTTAAAAAAAATAACCTAGCACGAGGGTAAAAAATACTAAAAACAACCCAATAAATTGACTCAATGGGCTGAACCCAGCATTTGGATTAAAAAATTAACCCAGCATTTTTTAGAGGGTAGCTTAAAGCTGCTGTATGTTTGTTTTTTTTTTGACTGTACTAAAGCATAAAAATATCATAATATGTTTGCAGATATTTAGGAAACACACCTAATATATGTTTTTGTTTTCGTCGGTGTGATTTCGATCTAACTAATAGTATTTCAACACTGTGGGTTGCCAGTTGAAAACACAGTGTATAGCAGCCAGCCAGCAAACACCCTGGGTCAGAAATCACAGATTGTACCCAAACTAAAAAGCCACAGCATCAACTATATAAACAATGAAATTTTAAAACTCAACAACTTACAGCATAAGGCTTGTTGCTTTTCATTGTCTTTTGCGCTTGTTTTCCTGTTGCGCATCCTCAATCTGGCAACCCGCCTGAGCGTGATCTAAATTTTCTAGTAAACTTAGAATGCAGTATACATAGTATGCACAAATGCTCCATTGATAGACACTTAAAAATATAGAACTAATTTTTGCCAGTGACATATAAATTGCTAATATATTGTGTTAAGCTCACTTTTGTTTTGTTTTTTTGTTTTTTCTTTTTCTGAATTAACTAAATCAGTTGATCTCCCAGCTGTATGTTTTTCTCCCTTGATGCTGCCGGTCTTGGAAAAAGTCAACATGTCAAGTGTATAAAAGGCAGCATATGGGTCGTAGCACATCTTTATTGTGGGACCTTCTGGAGTGAATGCAGACTGTGATGATGAGCAGTTCAGAGCTGTTGGAGATACAAATTGCACATTTGAATCCATAAATCCTCACACAAAGGAAATCACAAGGAATGGTATTCTGTTTGGATGTTTCATCCAAATACTGAAGAATGCATCTAACAGCAGTGAACCAAAGCGATGTCTGTCAGGAGCATGCGTGTCCAGAGAGATCTGTTTCTTTATCTGTCTATGTGATTCTGTATGTGGCCGCAGCAGCTGTGTCTCTTCTGACTGTGTGTGGAAACCTGCTGGTCGTCATCTCTGTTAGTCACTTCAAGCAGCTCCACACACCTGCTAACATCCTTATCTTCTCTTTGGCTATGTCTGATCTCCTTACTGGACTTGTTGTGATGCCATTTCACTTGACTTTGTTGATTGAATCATGTTGGACTTCTGGATCAGTGATGTGTTTGGTTTTCAATTTTGTGAGTTTTCAGGTGACAAGCGTGTCTGTTCACACTGTGGCTCTGATAGCAGTTGATCGGTTTTTGGCTTTAAGTTCTCCTTTTCTTTACTCTGAGAAAATCTCACCCACTGTGATCTGCATTGCAACTTTATTTAACTGGTTGTTTTCACTCCTTTATAACTTCACTCTTCTTTACATTAATGGAAACTTCACTGATGTCACGTGTCCAGGAGAATGTGTTTTTATTATAGATGGAGTTTCATCTCTAATTGATCTTCTGATTGTGTTTCTTATGCCATGCACAGTCATTATAATATTATACACTCATGTTTTTTTCATTGCTAAAAAACATGCGACTGCTATACGAGCTCTTCAGGTTCACAACAGCACACAATCCTCCAAAAACAGAGTCAGTGACAAATCAGAGCGAAAAGCTGCCGTACAGCTGGGGATTCTGGTCGTTGTGTTTCTCTTGTGTTTACTGCCATATTATATTTGTTCTTTAGTGATTCCATACAGTCATGCTGACTTGTTTTATGTCAGAGATGTTTCTACAGTAGTTTTCTATCTGAACTCCACTATTAATCCCATCATTTATGCTTTATTCTATCCCTGGTTTCAGAAGATCTTAAAATTAATTTTTACATTTAAAGTGTTTAATAAAGACTCATGCCTAATGAATGTGCTCTAAGTAACTGCTGTCTATTTTTCACATGTACATAGCATTTTTCTACATTATTTTGTCATATTAAACATAACCATGAAAACACAAATAGTGGCAGATTATTGTGGAGTTTTTTTTTTTTTTTTGTCATGTCAAGTGCAATTTACACAGCATTTAAAGTCTTGACTACAAAATAGATTTTAAAATATTTTCACTACTATTGTCCCAGATCCCAGACTTTGAGATTGACATAGAACCTTATGAAAACTTCTCAGTGTGACTGCTAGTTTCCACATGAAATGGAAAACCTTAATGGATGTTTATAAGTTTATATGTTGTGATTTTAATATTTTAGTCTAACTGCATGTTGTTTTGTAAGCATTTTAGTGATTATAACTGTTTCAAGTCTCATAAAAGCAGGTCTTGCACATAATAATCTCAATTTATTTCAATAAATCACATAATAATTCAGACTTTTTAATCTTAGAATCATTCAGAATCATTCAAACTGTCAACTCGAGTCATTTTGATTAAAAGAGCTGAGTCATAAGATGCGTTTGTACACCAAAAGGCCACATTCACTAATAATTTTGTAAGTTTTACGTATTTGTGTTTGCAGAAAAAGTTCTCCCGCAAGACTAACATTGGCAAGTATACGTATCCACCTTATTTTTGCTGTAAGAGCGGGCGCTGCAATTTGTAAATTTTTTTTAAATGGGTCTGGTTTCCGCATCCGGCTATTTTTAGTTGTACAAAGCAACTCATTTTGCTGCTTGATATTGGAAATTAGCATGTTTTACCATATTATTTTAATGTATGATCTTAGTTATGAACAAACTGGTTTGCAGTGCAAACAGTTTTACCGTTTACTGCATGTTGTTATTTTACTTGTTATTTCTCCGTAAGTCTCGCCCATAGGCGCACTTCCACGTTCCAGAACAAGGTGGAAAAATTTGTTTTATCTTCGTTAATATTAGTAAAGTATGACGCTGGCCTGAGGTTTTGAATAAAATACATTCAAACCATCTCCATTTGGCTTTCCGTACAATCTCACGTCTGTCTGCCAGTGGTCCACTCTCCCATGCTCAGTGTTGCCAGGTCCGCAGTTTTTTGGCGCAACTGGGCTACATTTAAACTCCTAATTGTTTTAGTCCGCAGGTTGAAGCGAACTCCCCCGCTCCTCGGACCTCGGATTTTGAATAAGGTGGGACCTCTGAAATGCAATTTTGAATGCCATTTTCTAGGCCAGTTAGGAGTACAAATTGGCATGGTTTTGTTACGAGACCTGGCAACCCTGCTTGAGAGCATACACAGCAAGTTCTACGAGTACAAAATTCGCCATTATCAGAACTTGTTAAAGCATAATAAACTTTTTATATATATGCTTAAGAGTACACTCTGTCGTATTTCGAACCTTTGATCTGGCTATGTATAAGGCCATACAGAGAGCTGTTTGTCATGTTCTTATTTATTGTAATTTAAGAATAATGAATGTTTTTGCAAAATCACTTACTGCATGTAGTTTATTGTTTATTGCAGTTATTTTAAGAACCCTTTCTTGTGGCCTCATGATGTGCATTTTTCATACTACTGTATATTGAAAGGGATGTTTAAAGACAGAAACCTTTCCTGATCCCACCCACCTCTCTCTCTCTCCCACTTCATTTCCTGTTATTGCAAAAAAAAAAAAAAAAAAAAAAAAAAAAAAAAATCATGTACTGTATATATGAGGATTTATGATTAGATGTTTTTGTTTTTTTCTACATTTCAAATGTATGAGCTCTGCGACACTTTTCTAAATCAGTTGACCTAGCTGTTTGTTCTTCTCCCTTGATGCTGCCTTTCTTGGAAAGAGTCAACATGTCAAGTGTATAAAAGGCAGTGTGACCTGAAGCTCGTCTTTATTGTGGAACCTCCAGGAGTGAAGATTCAGTGGAGCGGATACAAACAGCGTCTTCGGAGGTCTTTATATGTGGTTATGCATAAATTGCACTATATAGAACGATAATCTGTTTGGATGATTCTTCCAAATACTTCACTATGAATCTAACAGCAGTGAACCAAACTGATGTCTGTCAGGAACATTCGTGTCCAGAGAGATCTGTTTCTTTATCTGTCTATGTGATTCTGTATGTGGCCGCAGCAGCTGTGTCTCTTCTGACTGTGTGTGGAAACCTGCTGGTCATCATCTCTGTTAGTCACTTCAAGCAGCTCCACACACCTGCTAACATCCTCATTCTCTCTTTGGCTGTGTCTGATCTCCTTACTGGACTTTTTGTGATGCCACTTCACTTGACTTTGTTGATTGAGTCGTGTTGGACTTCTGGATCAGTGATGTGTTTGGTTTTCAATTTTGTGACTTTTCAGGCAACAAGTGTGTCTGTTCACACTGTGGCTCTGATAGCAGTTGATCGGTTTTTGGCTTTAAATTCTCCTTTCGTTTACTCTGAGAAAATCTCACCCACTGTGATCTGCATAGCAACTATATTTAACTGGCTGTTTTCACTCTTTTATAACTTCACTCTTCTTTATGTTAATGGAAACTTCATAGATGTCACGTGTCCAGGAGAATGTTTTTATATTATAGATGGGGTTTCATCATTCATTGATCTCATGGTTGTGTTTCTTATGCCATGCACAGTCATTATAATATTATACACTCATGTTTTTGTCATTGCTAAGAAACATGCGACTGCTATACGAGCCCTTCAGGTTCACAACAGCACACAATCCTCCAAAAACAGAGTCAGTGACAAATCAGAGCGAAAAGCTGCAATCCTACTGGGGATTCTGGTCGTTGTGTTTCTCCTGTGTTTACTGCCATATTATATTTGCTCTTTAGTGATTCCATACAGTAATGCTGACTTGTTTTATGTCAGAAATGTTGCTGTAATATTTTTCTTTCTGAACTCCACTATAAACCCCATCATTTATGCTTTATTCTATCCCTGGTTTCAGAAAAGCTTAAAATTTATTCTCACATTCAAAGTGTTTAATAAAGACTCATCCCTGATGAATGTGCTCTAAGTCATTGAATGTAATGACACAATGTTACCTCTATTTTTCTGTTGTTTATCTACTTTTTTCACATGTACATTGCATTTTTCTAAATTATTTTGTCATATTAAACATGGCAGAATATTGTGAGGAAGTTTTTTTTTCTTTGGTCATATCAAGTACAATTTACACAAAGTCTTGACTACAAAATAGCTTTTGAATATTATGACCATTTTTGTTCAGATGCAGTTTATGTACCACATGCTGACCCCAATAACAGGGTACTACAATATACTTAGATACTGAGTCCTTGTGACAATTCCTCAATGTGACAGGCAGTTTCCCATAATTATTTTTCAAACTGATAAAATGGAAAACTTGAATGGATTAAGACATTTATGTTGAAGGTTTTAGTCTAACTGCATGTTGTTTTGTAAGCATCTCAGTGATGATAGCTCACAGTTTCAAGTCTCACAAAAGCAGGCCTTGCACATAACATCCTCAATTAATTTCAATAATCCACATAATTCAGACCTTTTAATCATAGAATCGGTATTAAAAATATCAACTCGAGTTATTTTGACGAATGAATAATAATTTCAATAATAATTAGTACATTTTGCGTATTTATGTTTGCAGAAAAAGTTCTCCCGCCAGATTAACATGGGTAAGTATACATATCCACCTTACTTGTGCTATAAGAGTGGGCGCAGCCATTTGCAGCTTGTTTTGCTGCTTGATATTGCCAAATGGTGTGTTTTACCATATTATTTTTATGCATTATCTTAATTATCAACGCACTGGTTTGTAGTGCAAACAGTTTTGCCGTTTACTGCACCTTGTTATTCTTCTCGTAATTTCCTGATATCCGCTAATGAACTGGAAGTCTCATCCATATACTTACTTCTGCGTTGAAGAATGAGGTGGATAAATGTGTTTTTATATCTTCGCTAATATTTATGAAGTATGACGCCGGCTTAAGGATTTCAATAGAATTCATCCTAACCATCTCGATTTGGCTTTCCGTACAATCTCACATCCCCCTGCTCTTGCTCTACTCTCCCGTGCTCAATGTTGCCAAGTCGGCAGATTTTCGGAGGAATTGGGCTACATTTAAAATGCTACCGCTGGCTGATTTTTTTATTCCGTGGGTTGAAGCGAACTTCCCCGTCCCCGGAACGCAGTTTAAACTAAGGTGGAACCTTTGGAACGCGATTTTGAATGCCATTTTCCCGCGGAACGTGACTGGGAAAGTGACCATATGTACGGAGCGTTCTTTAGAACTTCCGCATAATGATAAGTCAGCTCATAAATTTCTAGTGTAGCTCATTTCATGTGTTATATATACATTGGGTACGGACAGTATTCAGACCCCTTAAATGTTTCACTCTTTGTTATATTGCAGCCATTTGCTAAAATCATTTAAGTTCATTTTTTTCCTCTTAATGTACACACAGCACCCTATATTGACAGAAAAACACAGAATTGTTGACATTTTTGCAGATTTATTAAAAAATAAAAACTGAGATATCACATGGTCCTAAAAATTCAGACCCTTTGCTCAGTATTTAGTAGAAGCACCCTTTTGATCTAATACAGCCATGAGTCTTTTTGGGAAAGATGCAACAAGTTTTTCACGCCTGGATTTGGGGATCCTCTGCCATTCCTCCTTGCAGATCCTCTCCAGTTCTGTCAGGTTGGATTGTAAACGTTGGTGGACAGCCATTTTTAGGTCTCTCCAGAGATGCTCAATTGGGTTTAAGTCAGGGCTCTGGCTGGGCCATTCAAGAACAGTCACGGAGTTGTTGTGAAGCCACTCCTTCGTTATTTTAGCTGTGTGCTTAGGGTCATTGTCTTGTTGGAAGGTAAACCTTCGGCCCAGTCTGAGGTCCTGAGCACTCTGGAGAAGGTTTTCGTCCAGGATATCCCTGTACTTGGCCGCATTCATCTTTCCCTCGATTGCAACCAGTCATCCTGTCCCTGCAGCTGAAAAACACCCCCACAGCATGATGCTGCCACCACCATGCTTCACCGTTGGGACTGTATTGGACAGGTGATGAGCAGTGCCTGGTTTTCTCCACACATACCGCTTAGAATTAAGGCCAAAAAGTTCTATCTTGGTCTCATCAGACCAGAGAATCTTATTTCTCACCATCTTGGAGTCCTTCAGGTGTTTTTTTTTTAGCAAACTCCATGCGTGCTTTCATGTGTCTTGGACTGAGGAGAGGCTTCCGTCAGGCCACTCTGCCATAAAGCCCCGACTGGTGGAGGGCTGCAATGATGGTTGACTTTCTACAACTTTCTCCCATCTCCCAACTGCATCTCTGGACCTCAGCCACAGTGATCTTTGGGTTATTCTTTACCTCTCTCACCAAGGCTCTTCTCCCCCGATAGCTCAGTTTGGCCGGACGGCCAGCTCTAGGAAGGGTTCTGGTCGTCCCAAACGTCTTCCATTTAAGGATTATGGAGGCCACTGTGCTCTTAGGAATCTGAAGTGCAGCAGAAATTTTTTTGCAACCTTGGCCAGATCTGTGCCTTGCCACAATTCTGTCTCTGAGCTCTTCAGGCAGTTCCTTTGACCTCATGATTCTCATTTGCTCTGACATGCACTGTGAGCTGTAAGGTCTTATATAGACAGGTGTGTGGCTTTCCTAATCAAGTCCAATCAGTATAACCAAACACAGCTGGACTCAAATGAAGGTGTAGAACCATCTCAAGGATGATCAGAAGAAATGGACAGCACCTGAGTGAAATATATGAGTGTCACAGCAAAGGGTCTGAATACTTAGGACCATGTGATATTTCAGTTTTTCTTTTTTAATAAATCTGCAAAAATGTCAACAATTCTGTTTTTCTGTCAATATGGGGTGCTGTGTGTACATTAATGAGGAAAAAAATGAACTTAAATGATTTTAGCAAATGGCTGCAATATAACAAAGAGTGAAAAATTTAAGGGGGTCTGAATACTTTCCGTACCCACTGTAGGTGGAGACTCTTGAGACTACTCTCCTGCCTCATTCTTATCAGAAACTGAGAAAAAATATTATAATTGCAACATTGTAAATAATGATAGTGGCATGAACATTAAGTTTCATATTATTTAACAACATATAATTCAAATTCTTAGCCTGGTAAGCCCAGGAGAGTACATAGACACGTACAGTTTTACATTTAAATGCTGACAACTAAACACTGTCATCACTGTTTAGACTAACGTTAGCAAGCTAGAGATGCTTCTTTAAGGACATCTTAATAGTATTCTTGATAATCAGTAACTTGCCTTCATAGGCCTGAACACATTTTTGAAATCGTGTAATATTTCAAAGCCTTTATTATTTTTCAGTTCTACAGCTGTGCAGTAAAATTCACTTCAAAGATTCACTTTCCATTCCTAAAGATGACATGAAAAAAATACTTTTTCACAGAAAACGTTTTTTAAGATGAAAATGACATGAAATTACCCTTAACCAGAAGATGGCAGTAGAGGTTTACTCATTGGCTGCAGCTGCCATTTCAACTGCCATAGTTTTTCACGTCTTGCTTTTTGATTTCTTAGAAATTACTAGTAAAACAAATTTTAGTTATTTTTTTCCTGCACTGACGTATATAGTAAGTGCAGAAAGTCATTAAAATAAAGAAATAAATAAGCTCAGACACAAGCCTACAAGGGTAAATTATTTAAATACTTATATAATAAATTAAATAATTTAAATATTAATGGTATAGGAATTTAATAAAAATCATTATGATAAAATATTTTAGATTTAACAGTTTTATCTTGAACTGTAAAAGCTATTAAATAGGCTATATTTAACCAACACAAACTTGTTACTGCTGTAGTCTTGTTACTCTTGTTTTAGCCTTAATCATTTAATGCACAGCTCTCTTTTTGACATTGGCTTGTCAGATGTTTCTGTCGGTTATTACTGGCTATGTATAAGGCCATAGAGAGAGGTGTTGTATTATGTTCTTATTTATTGTAACTCAAAAATAATAATTACTTTTGCAAAATCACTTACTGCATGCAGTTAGCCCTCAGCAACAGAGTTAACAAACTAATTGACAAAACATAATCATCTACTATCAGAGTAGGTGCTATGTAACAAAGCACTTACTTTGTTACTATTAAAATATCTTAAATAAATAATGTATTTATGCAATATTAATGCAATCCAGACAGATATCCTCAATGCTGGAATTGCTGTGTGACTTCATAATGCTTCTCTACCATTTATGAACCCTTTCTTGTGGCCTTGTGTGATAGCAAAAGTAGTAAAAATACTTTTTCATACTACTGTATATTCAAAGGGATGATGCATATATGAGGATTTATGGTTAGATGTTTTTGATTGTACATTTCAGATGTTTTTGTATAAGCTCTTTGACACTTTTCTAAATCAGTTGATCTCCCAGCTGTATGTTCTTCTCCCTTGATGCTGCCGGTCTTGGAAAGAGTCAACATGTCAGGTGTATAAAAGGCAGTGTGAGTTGAAGCTCGTCTTTATTGTGGAACCTCCAGGAGTGAAGATTCAGTGGAGCGGATACAAACAGCGTCTTCAGAGGTTGCAAATATTGCACTATATGATGGATATCACATGGAACGATACTCTGTTTGGATGATTCTTCCAAATGCTTCACAATGAATCTAACAAGAGTGAACCAAAGTGATGTCTGTCAGGAGCATGCGTGTCCAGAGAGATCTGTGTCTTTATGTGTCTATGTGATTCTGTATGTGGCCTCAGCAGCTGTGTCTCTTCTGACTGTGTGTGGAAACCTGCTGGTCATCATCTCTGTTACTCACTTCAAGCAGCTCCACACACCTGCTAACATCCTCATAGTCTCTTTGGCTGTGTCTGATCTCCTGGTTGGAGTTTTTGTGATGCCTCTTTATTTGTCTTGGCTCATTGAATCATGTTGGACTTCTGGACCAGTGATGTGTTCGATGTTAAAATTTGTGAATTTTCAGGCAACAAGTGTTTCTGTTCACACTGTGGCTCTGATAGCAGTTGATCGTTTTTTAGCTTTAAATTCTCCTTTTCTTTACTCTGAGAAAATCTCACCCACTGTGATCTGCATTGCAACTATATTTAACTGGATGTTTTCACTCATTTATAATTTCATTCTTCTTTTCGTTAACGGAAACTTCACTGATGTCACGTGTCCGGGAGTGTGTGTTTCTACTGTAGATGGAGTTTCATCTCTCATTGACCTCCTGATTGTGTTTCTTATTCCATGTACAGTCATTATAATATTATATACTCATGTTTTTGTCATTGCTAAGAAACATGCGACTGCTATACGAGCCCTTCAGGTCCACAACAGCACACAATCCTCCAAAAACAGAGTCAGTGACAAATCAGAGCGAAAAGCTGCGATACAGCTGGGGATTCTGGTCTTTGTGTTTCTCTTGTGTTTGCTGCCATATTATATTTGCTCTTTAGTGATTCCGTACAGTAGTGCTGATTTGTTTTATGTCAGAGATGTTACTGTAATATTTTTCTTTCTAAACTCCACCATTAATCCCATCATTTATGCTTTATTCTATCCCTGGTTTCAGAAAAGCTTAAAATTAATTTTCACATTTAAAGTGTTAAATAAAGACTCATCCCTGATGAATGTGCTGTAACTCACTGAATGTAAGACTCAAGTTTACACTTTTTTTCCCTGCTTTGTATTTTTATATATAGGCTACTTTGTCTAGGTTAAAATGTTATTTTGTCATATTAAACATGAGTCTTGACTACAAAATGGTCACTGAATATTTCTTAAATTATTGCAGATACAGATGTCGACCTTTCTCAAGAAAAGGCTCCCATAGCAGAGAAGTGTAACTGGGATATATTCTCCAGTCTCCTCTCTGTAATTCATTATTTCAATACTATGATAAAATGGCAAAAGGAAAACCTCATGTGTTTAAATGTTGTACTGTATCACTGTTATGCACTTTTCAGTAATTATGACACATTCAAAACTTTTAATATTTCTTACAATCAGTTGTTAGAATCATTCAAACTGACAAGATTAATTAAAAGAACCACTAAGAACCCAATCAAGCCTCAAGTGTAAAAAAATAATGCTACGTATTTACGTAGAAAAGTTATCTAAAGAGTTTTGCTAAAGAGTGGGCACATAAATATCGTCTTTAATGTGAATAAATCCAGATTATACTAAATGAAAAGAAATGTTCCACATGGCCGGTTGCATAAACAGTTTAGGCTAGTCTTAAAAAGTTAGTCATCTATTGTTATTATTATTTTTTTAAACAACATAAAAGCTAAGATGTACTGTATGTACTGTTTCAGTGTGTGTTTAAATACATGACTGCATAAAAGAATATAAGAATATAAGTTATAAACTCTTAAGACCTAATATTTTTTAAATGCAGCTTTAGAGCCAAAGGCTCACATTCGGCTTATAGATTCTGTCCTGTGTTTTTGTTATTATGTTCACATACACTTTGGCTGAAGGTTTGGTTTAGTTTGTGTGCTCAGTCGGCCTCCTGCTGGTAGATGCTTTAATTACAGCCTTCTGGGGTCAAAGACCATCTTTTTCTAATAAAGGCCATGTCAAATGGAAAAAAATTGTTTGGAAGCAAAATAGCAGAACATATGATTCATATAAGCACACTTTTATTTTTATAAGACACTCCAAATCCATTTTCTTCTGGATGAACAGAATCAGTTGATCTCCCAGCTGTATGTTATTCTCCCTTGATGCTTCTGGTATTAGAAAGAGTAAACATGTCTAGTGTATAAAAGGCAGTGTGGGTTGTTGCCCATTTTACCTGGTACTTTGGAACCTCTAGGAATGAATATAGATTGTTGTTCTGATGATAAGGAGTTCAAAGCTGTTGGAGATACAAATAGCATCTTCAGAGGACTTTATCTGTGATTATGCATTTTTAAATGAAGGAGGTCAAAGGGAACGATACTCTGTTTGGATTCCAAATGCTTAACAATGCATCTAACAGCAGTGAACCAAAGCTTTGTCTGTCAGGAACATTCATGTCCAGAGAGATCTGTTTCTTTATCTGTCTATGTGATTCTGTATGTGGCCGCAGCAGCTGTGTCTCTTCTGACCGTGTGTGGAAACCTGCTGGTCATCATCTCTGTTAGTCACTTCAAGCAGCTCCACACACCCGCTAACATCCTCATCCTCTCTTTGGCTGTGTCTGATCTCCTGGTTGGAGTTTTTGTGATGCCGTTTCAGTTATCTTGGCTCATTGAATCATGCTGGATTTCTGGACCAGTGATGTGTTTGGTTTTCAATTTTGTGACTTTTCAGGCAACAAGTGTGTCTGTTCACACTGTGGCTCTGATAGCAGTTGATCGGTTTTTAGCTTTAAATTTTCCTTTTCTTTACTCTGAGAAAATCTCACCCACTGTGATCTGCATTGCAACTTTATTTAACTGGATGTTTTCACTCTTTTATAACTTCACTCTTCTTTTCAGTAATGGAAACTTTGCTAATGTCATCTGTCCAGGAGAATGTTTTTATGTTATAGATGGGGTTTCATCAATTGTTGATCTCATAATTGTGTTTCTTATGCCATGTACAATTATTATAATATTATACACTCATGTTTTTGTCATTGCTAAGAAACATGCGACTGCTATACGAGCCTTCAGGTTCACAACAGCAAACAATCCTCCAAAAACAGAGTCAGTGACAAATCAGAGTGAAAAGCTGCAATGCTGCTGGGAATTCTGGTCATTGTGTTCCTTCTCTGTTTACTGCCATATTATATTTGTTCTTTAGTGAGTTCATATGACAATGCTGACAGGTTTTATGTCAGACAAGTTGCTGTAATAATTTTCTATCTGAACTCCACTTTTAATTCCATCATTTATGCTTTATTCTATCCATGGTTTCAGAAAAGCTTAAAGTTAATTTTCACATTTAAAGTGTTTAATAAAGACTCATCCCTGATGAATGTGCTGTAAGTGATTGAAAACAAAATGTTTTTCAAATTAATTTTATTCAATTAAATGTGAAATTTTTTGGTAGTAGAAAAATTGAAAAAATATTTTCTTATAAAACATACTCCAATAGTCTTTGTTTTTTAAAAAAAAAATATTTTTTTTACATTAACCCTAATGTGTTTTTACATTATTTTGTCATATTAAAAATTCTACATTAAAAACAGCTATTGAAAATTTCCTCAATTATTGCAGAGATACAATTTGTTTAACACATGCTGACCTTTTTGACAATATGCTTCAAACGCAGAGTGCTGAAATATACTGAGATTGAGATATAGCCCATCCCTCTGTATTTCATTACTTTAATACAGTCATAAACTGTTAATGTTTTAGGAAAACCTTACATGTGGATTCGTGTGTGTTAGTGTTCAAACGTTGTAGTGTAACTACATGTTATGTGAACACCCAGTCATGCATCATATTATTTCAAGTGTCACAAACACCTTAAACATAATATTGGCCTATTTCATTAAGTCACATTATCATGTTTAAAAGCTCTGTCAGATTCAGAGCTTTTAATATTTCACTTGTTAGAATCATTCAGACTATCCGACTTACCAGAGTCATACGTTTCTAAATGAAATCAAACTAAAGAGAATCTAAAAGTTAAAATAAAAATGAGCCGCATTCACTAATTTTGTATGATTTGCATATTCATGTGCACAATAAAGTTGTACCACAAAGTTTTAGCTGGTAAGCAGACGCATAAATTTGTTCTTATCCTCTTAATGTTGATGAATCTGGATTATTCTAAATGAGGGAGCCAGTGGCATAGCAAGTCAGCCCCAGGCCCAAATGCAAAAACATTTGTAGGCTGTACATTTGTAGACAATGTTATAGGCTGATGTATGCTCCAGAGCTCATTATTGTCTTTTCTGAGGTAAATCACATTACATGACTATTCATGAGCTGTTTTACTGATGGTACAAATGATTCAAAATAATATTTAATACTTTTAAAGGAGAAGTCCACTTCCAAAACAAAGTTTCACATATAATGTACTCACCCCCTTGTCCTCCAAGATGTTCATGTCTTTCTTTCTTCAGTGATAAAGAAATTATGTTTTTTGAGGAAAACATTTCAGCATTTTTCTCCATGTAATGGACTGATATGGTGCCCCGATTTTGAACTTCCAAAATGCAGTTTAAATGCAGCTTTCCAAATGTGGTTATTTTCATAAAAAAATACAATTTAAATACTTTTTAATCTCAAACGCTCATCTTGTCTTACTCTCCCTGAACTCTGTGTATTCTGACTCAAGACAGTTAGGGTATGTCGAAAAACTGCAATCGTATTTTCTCTCCTCAACTTCAAAAATCATTTCAAAATCATCCTACATCGCTGCAGAAGCGCCGACCCATTTTTTGCAAAGTGAACATGCAAAGATCATCAAACACCCTTAACAAAAAGGGTAAAACAACAATATAGGATGATTTTGACGTTGAGGGAGAACATGAGATGTGAGTTTTTTGACATACCCTAACTGTCATGAACCGGAACAAAAACAGTTCAGGCAGAGTAAGACAAGACAAGCGTTTGACATTAAAAAGTATATAAATTGTATTAGGTCGCACATGCGCATTGACTTGGTTTTGCACTAATCAGTTGTTCCACAAGGTGGCAACACTGGTCCAGGTCGCTGTTTCACAGTGGAAAATTAAACTAAAGAGTTGGAACAGCAACACATAAATGCTTGTGTGAGGGGGTAATGAGAGAGCTGCAACTTTAGTTGAAAAAAATACCAAAATATTTTTATCGGTCATAACTTCTATAGAAAAATAGCTGGACTTAAGACAGCTGGAAAAAGACACTGGACTAAGATGAAACTTTTTTGAGTGCACGTGTCGAGCGACTGCATTTGCGCACCTTTTCAAAATGGAGTATACTTTGAAAGGCTATGTGTTCGACTGCACGCATACTAGCGTACATGTACAAAAATGGATGGTATATACCAGGGGTGGCGAACTCTGGTCCTGGAGAGCCGCAGCCCTGCAGAGTTCAGCTCCAACCCTAATTAAAACTCACCTGCCTGTTGCTTTCTAGTAACCCTTCAGACCTTAATTAGCTTGTTCAGGTGCGTTTGATTAGGGTTGAAGCAAAACTATGCAGGGCTGCGGCTCTCCAGGACCGATGTTCGCCACCCCTGGTATATACCCATGCTACTTAGGACTGGTTTTGTGGTCCAAGGTCACATGGTCATAGTTGATTCATTGATCAACTTCATTTATCTCATTGTTGTGTTTCTTATGCCATGTACACTTATTATAATATTATACATCCCTGTTTTTGTCATTGCTAAGAAACATGCGACTGCTATACGAGCCCTTCAGGTTCACAACAGCACACAATCCTCCAAAAACAGAGTCAGTGACAAATCAGAGCGAAAAGCTGCGATCCTACTGGGGATTCTGGTCTTTGTGTTTCTCTTGTGTTTGCTGCCATATTATATTTGCTCTTTAGTGATTCCGTACAGTAGTGCTGACTTGTTTTATGTCAGAGATGTTACTGTAATGTCTTTCTAAACTCCACCATTAATCCCATCATTTATGCTTTATTCTATCCCTGGTTTCAGAAAAGCTTAAAACTAATTTTTACATTTTAAAGTGTTAAATAAAGACTCATCCCTGATGAATGTGCTGTAACTCACTGAATGTAAGACTCAAGTTTCCACTCTTTTTTCCCTGCTTTGTATTTTTATATATAGGCTACTTTGTCCAGGTTAAAATATGTTATTTTGTCACATGAGTCTTGACTACAAAATGGTCACTGAATATTTCTTAAATTATTGCAGATACAGATGTCGACCTTTTTCAAGAAAAGGCTCCCATAGCAGAGAAGTGTAATTGGGACATATTCTCCAGTCTCCTCTCTGTAATTCATTATTTCAATACTATGATAAAATGGCAAAAGGAAAACCTCATGTGTTTAAATGTTGTACTGTATCACTGTTATGCACTTTTCAGTAATTATGACACATTCAAAACTTTTAATATTTCTTACAATCACTTGTTAGAATCATTCAAACTGACAAGGTTAATTAAAAGAACCACTAAGAACCCAATCAAGCCTCAAGTGTAAAAAAATAATGCTACGTATTTACGTAGAAAAGTTATCTAAAGAGTTTTGCTAAAGAGTGGGCACATAAATATCGTCTTTAATGTGAATAAATCCAGATTATACTAAATGAAAAGAAATGTTCCACATGGCCAGTTGCATAAACAGTTTAGGCTAGTCTTAAAAAGTTAGTCATCTATTGTTATTATTATTTTTTTAAACAACATAAAAGCTAAGATGTACTGTATGTACTGTTTCAATGTGTGTTTAAATACATGACTGCATAAAAGAATATAAGAATATAAGTTATAAACTCTTAAGACCTAATATTTTTTAAATGCAGCTTTAGAGCCAAAGGCTCACATTCGGCTTATAGATTCTGTCCTGTGTTTTTGTTATTATGTTCACATACACTTTGGCTGAAGGTTTGGTTTAGTTTGTGTGCTCAGTCGGCCTCCTGCTGGTAGATGCTTTAATTACAGCCGTCTGGGGTCAAAGACCATCTTTTTCTAATAAAGGCCATGTCAAATGGAAAAAAAACACAGTTTGGAAGCAAAATAGCAGAACATATGATCCATATAAGCACACTTTTATTTTTATAAGACACTCCAAATCTATTTTCCTCTGGATGAACAGAATCAGTTGATCTCCCAGCTGTATGTTATTCTCCCTTGATGCTTCTGGTATTGTAAGAGTAAACATGTCTAGTGTATAAAAAGGCGACTTGGGTTGTTGCCCATTTTACCTGGTACTTTGGAACCTCTAGGAATGAATATAGATTGTTGTTCTGATGATAAGGAGTTTAAAGCTGTTGGAGATACAAATAGCATCTTCAGAGGACTTTATCTGTGATTATGCATTTTTAAATGAAGGAGGTCAAAGGGAACTTAACTCTGTTTGGATGGTGCTTCCAAATGCTTAACAATGAATCTAACAGCAGTGAACCAGAGCGATGTCTGTCAGGAACATTCATGTCCAGAGAGATCTGTTTCTCTATCTGTCTATGTGATTCTGTATGTGGCCGCAGCAGCTGTGTCTCTTCTGACCGTGTGTGGAAACCTGCTGGTCATCATCTCTGTTAGTCACTTCAAGCAGCTCCACACACCCGCTAACATCCTCATCCTCTCTTTGGCTGTGTCTGATCTCCTGGTTGGAGTTTTTGTGATGCCTCTTTATTTGTCTTGGCTCATTGAATCATGTTGGACTTCTGGACCAGTGATGTGTTCGATGTTAAAATTTGTAAATTTTCAGGCAACAAGTGTGTCTGTTCACACTGTGGCTCTGATAGCAGTTGATCGGTTTTTAGCTTTAAATTCTCCTTTTCTTTACTCTGAGAAAATCTCACCCACTGTGATCTGCATTGCAACTTTATTTAACTGGATGTTTTCACTCTTTTATAACTTCACTCTTCTTTTCAGTAATGGAAACTTTGCTAATGTCATCTGTCCAGGAGAATGTTTGTATGTTATAGATGGGGTTTCATCAATTGTTGATCTCATAATTGTGTTCCTTATGCCATGTACAATTATTATAATATTATACACTCATGTTTTTGTCATTGCTAAGAAACATGCGACTGCTATACGAGCCTTCAGGTTCACAACAGCAAACAATCCTCCAAAAACAGAGTCAGTGACAAATCAGAGTGAAAAGCTGCGATACTGCTGGGAATTCTGGTCATTGTGTTCCTTCTCTGTTTACTGCCATATTATATTTGTTCTTTAGTGAGTTCATATGACAATGCTGACAGGTTTTATGTCAGACAAGTTGCTATAATAATTTTCTATCTGAACTCCACTTTTAATTCCATCATTTATGCCTTATTCTATCCATGGTTTCAGAAAAGCTTAAAGTTAATTTTCACATTTAAAGTGTT